>NC_057800.1:701826407-702126407 GCF_018294505.1 Triticum aestivum
ATTGGAAGCCTATGTTTGGACATCGGAAGTGTTCCGGGTGAAATCGGGATTTTACCGGGTTACCGGGAGGTTACCGGAACCCCCCGGGAACCACATGGGCCTTCATGGGCCTTAGTGGAAAGGAGAAAGGGGCAGCCCAAGGGGGCTGCGCGCCTCCTCCCTTCTCCTAGTCCTATTAGGACTAGGAGAGGTGGCCGGCCACCCCTCTCCCTCTTTCCCCCTTGGGAATCCTAGTTGGAATAGGATTGGAGGGGAGTCCTACTCCCGGTAGGAGTAGGACTCCTCCTGCGCCTCCTCCTCCTGGCCGGCGCACCCTCCCCCCTTGGCTCCTTTATATACTGAGGCAGGGGCACCTCTAAACACACAAGTTGACACAAGTTGATCCACGTGATCGATTCCTTAGCCGTGTGCGGTGCCCCCTGCCACCATATTCCTCGATAATACTGTAGCGGAGTTTAGGCGAAGCCCTGCTGCTGTAATTCATCAAGATCGTCACCACGCCGTCGTGCTGACGAAACTCTTCCCCGACACTTTGCTGGATCGGAGTCCGGGGATCGTCATCGAGCTGAACGTGTGCTCGAACTCGGAGGTGCCGTAGTTTCGGTGCTTGATCGGTTGGATCGTGAAGACGTACGACTACTTCCTCTACGTCGTGTCATCGCTTCCGCAGTCGGTCTGCGTTGGGTACGTAGACAACACTCTCCTCTCGTTGCTATGCATCACATGATCCTGTGTGCGCGTAGGAAAATTTTTGAAATTACTACGAAACCCAACAGTGGCATCCGAGCCTAGGTTAATGATGTTGATGTTATATGCACGAGTAGAACACAAGTGAGTTGTGGACGATACAAGTCATAGTGCCTACCAGCATGTCATATTTTGGTTCAGCGGTATTGTTGGACGAGACGACCCGGACCAACCTTACGCGTACGCTTACGCGAGACCGGTTCCCTCGACGTGCTTTGCACAGAGATGGCTTGCGGGCGACTGCCTCTCCAACTTTAGTTGAACCAAGTATGGCTACGCCCGGTCCTTGCGAAGGTTAAAACGGAGTCTATTTGACAAACTATCGTTGTGGTTTTGATGCGTAGGTGAGATTGGTTCTTACTTAAGCCCGTAGCAGCCACGTAAAACATGCAACAACAAAGTAGAGGACGTCTAACTTGTTTTTGCAGGGCATGTTGTGATGTGATATGGTCAAGGCATGATGCTGAATTTTATTGTATGAGATGATCATGTTTTGTAACCAAGTTATCGGCAACTGGCAGGAGCCATATGGTTGTCGCTTTATTGTATGCAATGCAATCGCGATGTAATGCTTTACTTTATTACTAAACGGTAGTGATAGTCGTGGAAGCATAAGATTGGCGAGACGACAACGATGCTACGATGGAGATCAAGGTGTCGCGCCGGTGACGATGGTGATCATGACGGTGCTTCGGAGATGGAGATCACAAGCACAAGATGATGATGGCCATATCATATCACTTATATTGATTGCATGTGATGTTTATCTTTTTATGCATCTTATCTTGCTTTGATTGACGGTAGCATTATAAGATGATCTCTCACTAAATTATCAAGAAGTGTTCTCCCTGAGTATGCACCGTTGCAAAAGTTCTTCGTGCTGAGACACCACGTGATGATCGGGTGTGATAGGCTCTACGTTCAAATACAACGGGTGCAAAACAGTTGCGCACGCAGAATACTCAGGTTAAACTTGACGAGCCTAGCATATGCAGATATGGCCTCGGAACACGGAGACCGAAAGGTCGAGCGTGAATCATATAGTAGATATGATCAACATAATGATGTTCACCGATGAAACTACTCCATCTCACGTGATGATCGGATATGGTTTAGTTGATTTGGATCACGTGATCACTTAGAGGATTAGAGGGATGTCTATCTAAGTGGGAGTTCTTTAATAATATGATTAATTGAACTTAAAATTTATCATGAACTTAGTCCCTGATAGTATCTTGCTTGTTTATGTTGATTGTAGATAGATGGCTCGTGCTGTTGTTCCGTTAAATTTTAATGCGTTCCTTGAGAAAGCAAAGTTGAAAGATGATGGTAGCAATTACACGGACTGGGTCCGTAACTTGAGGATTATCCTCATTGCTGCACAGAAGAATTACGTCCTGGAAGCACCGCTGGGTGCCAGGCCTGCTGCTGGAGCAACGCCAGATGTTATGAACGTCTGGCAGAGCAAAGCTGATGACTACTCGATAGTTCAGTGTGCCATGCTTTACGGCTTAGAATCGGGACTTCAACGACGTTTTGAACGTCATGGAGCATATGAGATGTTCCAGGAGTTGAAGTTAATATTTCAAGCAAATGCCCGGATTGAGAGATATGAAGTCTCCAATAAGTTCTATAGCTGCAAGATGGAAGAGAACAGTTCTGTCAGTGAGCATATACTCAAAATGTCTGGGTATAATAATCACTTGATTCAATTGGGAGTTAATCTTCCGGATGATTGCGTCATTGACAGAATTCTCCAATCACTGCCACCAAGCTACAAGAGCTTCGTGATGAACTATAATATGCAAGGGATGAACAAGACTATTCCCGAGCTCTTCGCAATGCTGAAAGCTGCGGAGGTAGAAATCAAGAAGGAGCATCAAGTGTTGATGGTTAACAAGACCACTAGTTTCAAGAAAAAGGGCAAAGGGAAGAAAAAGGGGAACTTCAAAAAGAACGGCAAGCAAGTTGCTGCTCAAGAGAAGAAACCCAAGTCTAGACCTAAGCCTGAAACTGAGTGCTTCTACTGCAAGCAGACTGGTCACTGGAAGCGGAACTGCCCCAAGTATTTGGCGGATAAGAAGGATGGCAAGGTGAACAAAGGTATATGTGATATACATGTTATTGATGTGTACCTTACCAATGCTCGCAGTAGCACCTGGGTATTTGATACTGGTTCTGTTGCTAATATTTGCAACTCGAAACAGGGACTACAGAATAAGCGGGCACTGGCAAAGGACGAGGTGACGATGCACGTGGGAAACGGTTCCAAAGTCGATGTGATCGCAGTCGGCACGCTACCTCTACATCTACCTTCGGGATTAGTATTAGACCTAAATAATTGTTATTTGGTGCCAGCGTTGAGCATGAACATTATATCTGGATCTTGTTTAATGCGAGACGGTTATTCATTTAAATCAGAGAATAATGGTTGTTCTATTTATATGAGTAATATCTTTTATGGTTATGCACCCTTGAAGAGTGGTCTATTCTTACTAAATCTCGATAGTAGTAATACACATATTCATAATGTTGAAACCAAAAGATGCAGAGTTGATAATGAAAGTGCAACTTATTTGTGGCACTGTCGTTTAGGTCATATCGGTGTAAAACGCATGAAGAAACTCCATACTAATGGACTTTTGGAACCACTTGATTATGAATCACTTGGTACTTGCGAACCGTGCCTCATGGGCAAGATGACTAAAACACCGTTCTCCGGTACTATGGAGAGAGCAACAGATTTGTTGGAAATCATACATACCGATGTATGTGGTCCGATGAATATTGAGGCTCGTGGCGGATATTGTTATTTTCTCACCTTCACAGATGATTTGAGCAGATATGGATATATCTACTTAATGAAGCATAAGTCTGAAA
The DNA here is from genome assembly GCF_018294505.1 of Triticum aestivum. Taxonomy (NCBI): domain Eukaryota; kingdom Viridiplantae; phylum Streptophyta; class Magnoliopsida; order Poales; family Poaceae; genus Triticum; species Triticum aestivum. Next base: position 701,830,035 of record NC_057800.1, read on the forward strand.
CATTTGAAAAGTTCAAAGAATTTCAGAGTGAAGTTGAAAATCATCGTAACAAGAAAATAAAGTTTCTACGATCTGATCGTGGAGGAGAATATTTGAGTTACGAGTTTGGTGTACATTTGAAAAATTGTGGAATAGTTTCGCAACTCACGCCACCCGGAACACCACAGCGTAATGGTGTGTCCGAACGTCGTAATCGTACTTTACTAGATATGGTGCGATCTATGATGTCTCTTACTGATTTACCGCTATCATTTTGGGGATATGCTTTAGAGACGGCCGCATTCACGTTAAATAGGGCACCATCAAAATCCGTTGAGACGACGCCTTATGAACTATGGTTTGGCAAGAAACCAAAGTTGTCGTTTCTTAAAGTTTGGGGCTGCGATGCTTATGTGAAAAAGCTTCAACCTGATAAGCTCGAACCCAAATCGGAGAAATGTGTATTCATAGGATACCCAAAGGAAACTATTGGGTACACCTTCTATCACAGATCCGAAGGCAAAACATTTGTTGCTAAGAATGGATCATTTCTAGAGAAGGAGTTTCTCTCGAAAGAAGTGAGTGGGAGGAAAGTAGAACTTGATGAGGTAACTGTACCTGCTCCCTTACTGGAAAGTAGTTCATCACAGAAAACTGTTTCAGTGACACCTACACCAGTTAGTGAGGAAGCCAATGATAATGATCATGAAACTTCAGATCAAGATACTACTGAACCACGTAGATCAACCAGAGTAAGATCCGCGCCAGAGTGGTACGGAAATCCTGTTCTGGAAGTCATGCTACTAGATCATGATGAACCTACAAACTATGAAGAAGCGATGGTGAGCCCAGATTCCGCAAAGTGGCTTGAAGCCATGAAATCTGAGATGGGATCCATGTATGAGAACAAAGTATGGACTTTGGTTGACTTGCCCGATGATCGGCAAGCGATTGAGAATAAATGGATCTTTAAAAAGAAGACTGACGCTGATGGTAATGTTACTGTCTACAAAGCTCGACTTGTCGCAAAAGGTTTTCGGCAAGTTCAAGGAATTGACTACGATGAGACCTTCTCACCCGTAGCGATGCTTAAGTCCGTCCGAATCATGTTAGCAATTGCCGCATTTTATGATTATGAAATTTGGCAAATGGATGTCAAAACTGCATTCCTGAATGGATTCCTGGAAGAAGAGTTGTATATGATGCAACCAGAAGGTTTTGTCGATCCAAAGGGAGCTAACAAAGTGTGCAAGCTCCAGCGATCCATTTATGGACTGGTGCAAGCCTCTCGGAGTTGGAATAAACGTTTTGATAGTGTGATCAAAGCATTTGGTTTTATACAGACTTTTGGAGAAGCCTGTATTTACAAGAAAGTGAGTGGGAGCTCTGTAGCATTTCTGATATTATATGTGGATGACATATTACTGATTGGAAATGATATAGAATTTCTGGATAGCATAAAGGGATACTTGAATAAAAGTTTTTCAATGAAAGACCTCGGTGAAGCTGCTTACATATTAGGCATTAAGATCTATAGAGACAGATCAAGACGCTTAATTGGACTTTCACAAAGCACATACCTTGACAAAATTTTGAAGAAATTCAAAATGGATCAAGCAAAGAAAGGGTTCTTGCCTGTGTTACAAGGTGTGAAATTGAGTAAGACTCAATGCCCGACCACTGCAGAAGATAGAGAGAATATGAAAGATGTTCCCTATGCATCAGCCATAGGCTCTATCATGTATGCAATGCTGTGTACCAGACCTGATGTGTGCCTTGCTATAAGTTTAGCAGGGAGGTACCAAAGTAATCCAGGAATGGATCACTGGACAGCGGTCAAGAACATCCTGAAATACCTGAAAAGGACTAAGGATATGTTTCTCGTATATGGAAGTGACAAAGAGCTCATCGTAAAAGGTTACGTTGATGCAAGCTTTGACACTGATCCGGACGATTCTAAATCGCAAACCGGATACGTGTTTACATTAAACGGTGGAGCTGTCAGTTGGTGCAGTTCTAAACAAAGCGTCGTAGCGGGATCTACATGTGAAGCGGAATACATAGCTGCTTCGGAAGCAGCAAATGAAGGAGTCTGGATGAAGGAGTTCATATCCGATCTAGGTGTCATACCTAGTGCATCGGGTCCAATGAAAATCTTTTGTGACAATACTGGTGCAATTGCCTTGGCAAAGGAATCCAGATTTCACAAAAGGACCAAACACATCAAGAGACGCTTCAACTCCATCCGGGATCTAGTCCAGGTGGGAGACATAGAGATTTGCAAGATACATACGGATCTGAATGTTGCAGACCCGTTGACTAAGCCTCTTCCACGAGCAAAACATGATCAGCACCAAAGCTCCATGGGTGTTAGATTCATTACAGTGTAATCTAGATTATTGACTCTAGTGCAAGTGGGAGACTGAAGGAAATATGCCCTAGAGGCAATAATAAAGTTATTATTTATTTCCTTATAATCATGATAAATGTTTATTATTCATGCTAGAATTGTATTTTCCGGAAACATAATACATGTGTGAATACATAGACAAACAGAGTGTCACTAGTATGCCTCTACTTGACTAGCTCGTTAATCAAAGATGGTTATGTTTCCTAACCATGAACAATGAGTTGTTATTTGATTAACGAGGTCACATCATTAGTAGAATGATCTGATTGACATGACCCATTCCATTAGCTTAGCACCTGATCGTTTAGTATGTTGCTATTGCTTTCTTCATGACTTATACATGTTCCTATGACTATGAGATTATGCAACTCCCGTTTACCGGAGGAACACTTTGGGTACTACCAAACGTCACAACGTAAATGGGTGATTATAAAGGAGTACTACAGGTGTCTCCAATGGTCGATGTTGGGTTGGCGTATTTCGAGATTAGGATTTGTCACTCCGATTGTCGGAGAGGTATCTCTGGGCCCTCTCGGTAATACACATCACATAAGCCTTGCAAGCATTACAACTAATATGTTAGTTGTGAGATGATGTATTACGGAACGAGTAAAGAGACTTACCGGTAACGAGATTGAACTAGGTATTGGATACCGACGATCGAATCTCGGGCAAGTAACATACCGATGACAAAGGGAACAACGTATGTTGTTATGCGGTCTGACCGATAAAGATCTTCGTAGAATATGTAGGAGCCAATATGGGCATCCAGGTCCCGCTATTGGTTATTGACCAGAGACATGTCTCGGTCATGTCTACATTGTTCTCGAACCCGTAGGGTCCGCACGCTTAAGGTTACGATGATAGTTATATTATGAGTTTATGCATTTTGATGTACCGAAGGTTGTTCGGAGTCCCGGATGTGATCACGGACATGACGAGGAGTCTCGAAATGGTCGAGACATAAAGATTGATACATTGGAAGCCTATGTTTGGACATCGGAAGTGTTCCGGGTGAAATCGGGATTTTACCGGGTTACCGGGAGGTTACCGGAACCCCCCGGGAACCACATGGGCCTTCATGGGCCTTAGTGGAAAGGAGAAAGGGGCAGCCCAAGGGGGCTGCGCGCCTCCTCCCTTCTCCTAGTCCTATTAGGACTAGGAGAGGTGGCCGGCCACCCCTCTCCCTCTTTCCCCCTTGGGAATCCTAGTTGGAATAGGATTGGAGGGGAGTCCTACTCCCGGTAGGAGTAGGACTCCTCCTGCGCCTCCTCCTCCTGGCCGGCGCACCCTCCCCCCTTGGCTCCTTTATATACTGAGGCAGGGGCACCTCTAAACACACAAGTTGACACAAGTTGATCCACGTGATCGATTCCTTAGCCGTGTGCGGTGCCCCCTGCCACCATATTCCTCGATAATACTGTAGCGGAGTTTAGGCGAAGCCCTGCTGCTGTAATTCATCAAGATCGTCACCACGCCGTCGTGCTGACGAAACTCTTCCCCGACACTTTGCTGGATCGGAGTCCGGGGATCGTCATCGAGCTGAACGTGTGCTCGAACTCGGAGGTGCCGTAGTTTCGGTCCTTGATCGGTTGGATCGTGAAGACGTACGACTACTTCCTCTACGTCATGTCATCGCTTCCGCAGTCGGTCTGCGTTGGGTACGTAGACAACACTCTCCTCTCGTTGCTATGCATCACATGATCCTGTGTGCGCGTAGGAAATTTTTTGAAATTACTACGAAACCCAACATCGGGGCACGAGGGACATTCTTCTTAGTGGGCGGCTCTGCCAAGGTCTCTATCGTCTGGAGCATCCTGGCGTCGCTCGCGTCTTCAGTGGAGTTCGGGTATCTCCGTCACAGTGGCATGCTCGTCTTGGTCACCCGGCCACACCTATTGTCCGGCATGTTTTGCGTCGTCATGAGCTTCCTAGTGTGTCTAGTAATAAAGATGTAGCAGTGTGTGATGCTTGTCAGCAGGGGAAGAGTCATCAACTTCCTTTTTCGGAGTCCAGTCGTGAGGTGAAACATCCTTTAGAACTTGTGTTTTCAGATGTATGGGGTCCTGCTCAGACTTCTGTTAGTGGTCATAATTATTATATCAGTTTTGTTGATGCTTACAGCCGCTTTACCTGGCTTTATCTTATCAAACGTAAATCTGATGTGTTTGACATTTTTGTTCAGTTCCAAAAACATGTTGAACGCCTTCTCAAGCACAAAATTGTTCATGTTCAGTCGGACTGGGGTGGCGAGTATCGCAACCTCAACTCCTTCTTTCAGTCGCTTGGGATCACTCACCATTTAGCATGTCCACATACACATCAGCAGAATGGTTCAGTAGAACGTAAGCATCGTCACATTGTTGAAGCTGGTCTGACTCTTTTGGCCCATGCATCTGTTCCGTTTCGTTTTTGGAGTGATGCTTTCACCACTGCATGTTTTCTCATCAATCGTACTCCCACTCGTGTTTTGAATATGAAGACTCCCATTGAAGTTCTCCTTAATGAACAACCGGATTACACCTTTCTCAAGGTCTTTGGGTGTGCTTGCTGGCACCATCTCCGTCCATATAACAAGCGTAAGCTCGAGTTTCGTTCCAAGAAGTGTGTTTTTCTTGGTTATAGCTCTCTTCATAAAGGATACAAATGTCTTCATGTTCCCACTAATCGTGTCTACATCTCTCGGGATGTTGTGTTTGATGAGCATGTTTTTCCCTTTGCCAAACTCCCTGTGTCCACTACTGAGCCACCTGTCATGCATTCATTCTCTGTTGCTTCTGACCAATTTGATGATGTTGCATATTCTCCTCTATTGTTGCCTAACCATGGTGCAGGCACTGGTCGTGGGGCTCGTTTGGAGATTCTGGAAGCGCCGTCTTCCTCTTCGTCGCCATCGCCTTCATCCTCGGCACCTTCTGTTGTGCATGAGGAGCACATGGCGCCCCTGCATGGCCTCGGTTTCCGTGCTCATGCATGTCCGATCGACGTCCTGGCCCGGTCGCCTCTGGCTTCTGGGCTGCCTTCGCCATCGTCGCGCCCTGCAACCCCGCCGACTGGGCCGGCCTCCTCGGTCCCCGTCTCGCCCAGGGCGTCGGGGCAGTCATCACCAGGCCTGGCCTCGCCCGCCCCTGCCTCGCCCAGGGTGTCTGGGCCCTTCTCACCAGGGCCGGCCTCGCCTGCTCTCGCCTCGCCAAGGCCGTCTGGGCCGGTGTCACCGGAGCTGGCCTCGCCCACCCTCGGTTCGCCCATGGCCTCTGAGCCCCTGTCGTCGGGCCAGTCTTCGCCATGCAGCCCGGAGTCGTCTGTCCCGAGCTCACCTGAGGTGATTCCTGCATCTCCGGCGACCGTCACGTCTCCGTCACCTTCGCCTCCGCCGGCTCCTGCTGCTGCTCTACGTCCACATACGCGCAGTCGGAGTGGCATTTTTCAGCCTAAGCAACGTCACGATGGCACAGTTGCTTGGTTAGCGGCGTGCATGTCTGCTGCTCTCGCAGATCCATCCTCTGAGCCACGCACGTATCAAGCTGCTATGCGCATTCCTCATTGGAGAGAGGCCATGGAGCAGGAGTATCAAGCGCTTCTTCGCAATCAAACATGGACTCTTGTTCCTCCACAATCACGGGTAAATGTCATTGATTCCAAATGGGTTTTCAAAGTGAAGAGGCATTCTGATGGGTCCATTGAGCGCTATAAGGCTCGTCTGGTTGCTCGTGGTTTTCGACAGCGTTTTGGACTTGACTATGAAGACACCTTCAGTCCAGGTGGTCAAGCCTACTACCATCAGACTTCTTCTCTCTCTGGCTGTTACTCGAGGTTGGTTTCTTCGTCAGCTTGATGTTCAAAATGCTTTTCTTCATGGTGTCTTGGCGGAGGAGGTTTACATGCGCCAGCCTCCGGGTTTCTCTGATCCGGATCGCCCTGATCATCTCTGTCGTCTGTCCAAGGCAATTTATGGTCTGAAGCAGGCTCCTCGTGCTTGGCATGCTCGTCTTGCAATGGCTCTTCGTGCTCATGGTTTTGCATCATCAACTGCTGACTCCTCATTGTTTCTTCTTCACAGGCCTGAGGTTACTATGTACTTGTTGGTCTATGTAGATGATATCATTTTGGTCAGCTCCTCTCAGTCGGCTGCTACTGCGCTTGTTCGCTCACTTGGTGCTGATTTTGCGGTCAAGGACCTTGGGAAGCTTCATTACTTTCTTGGTGTGGAGGTTACTTCTCGTGCTGCTGGTCTTGTTATGACGCAGAAGAAGTACTCTCTGGATTTGTTGCAGCGAGCTGGGATGCTTAAGTGCAAACCGACGACTACACCCATGTCTACCACTGATAAGCTCAATGCTGTTGATGGTGTGCTTCTTTCTTCTTCTGATGCGACCGAGTACCGGAGTATTGTTGGTGGGCTCCAGTACTTGACGATCACGCGACCAGACATTTCCTATGCTGTTAACCGAGTCTGCCAGTATCTGCAGTCACCCCGTGACACTCATTGGTCTGCTGTTAAGCGGATTTTGCGCTATATTCGTTTCACGGTGGCTCATGGTTTGCATATTCGGCCGTCTGACTCTGGTTGTCTTTCAGCATATTCTGATGCAGACTGGGCTGGCAATCCGGATGATAGGCGATCCACGGGGGGTTATGCTGTCTTCTTTGGCTCTAACCTGATTGCCTGGAGTGCTCGGAAACAGGCTACTGTCTCGCGTAGCAGTACTGAGGCTGAGTATAAGGCTGTGGCCAATGCCACATCAGAGATTATCTGGGTACAATCCTTGCTTCAGGAGTTAAGTATACCCCAATCACAGCCTCCTGTTCTTTGGTGTGATAACATCGGTGCTACATACCTTTCTGCAAATCCGGTATTCCATGCCCGAACGAAACACATTGAAGTTGACTATCACTTTGTGCGTGAACGTGTCTCTCAGAAGCAACTACAGATCAAGTTTACTTCTTCCAAGGATCAACTTGCTGACATCTTCACCAAGCCATTGCCTTTGCCACAGTTTGAGACTTGCAGGCGCAATCTTACCCTTCTAGATTCATTAGAAAGTGGCTAAGATTGAGGGAGGGTGTTAGACTGTATTTACATGTGTATATTGTAACGTTGTATACCACCTCATTATATATATATGTGATAGGCCACCCCTAGAGGGTTGTGCCGGTTCCTCCCAAAGCCTATTGTCTTACAGTGATGTGGTGCTGGACGGCGTACATGGTGAGGACGCAGCGCCAGAGTTCGCGCCACTTGGAGTAGCTGCCGGACTGGACGTCGAGTTTGAAGGTGATGAGACTCCCGATGTTGTGGAGAGAGTGGATGGAGGGGATGGCGGTGGAAGGAGGAGCCGTAGGGTCAGGAAGAACTGGGGGAGAGAGCATGTCATGGCGGAAGAGACCGCTGCAGGCGGAGCCTTGGCGACAATGATCAGCTCGGGCGAGGTGAGCACCGGAGTCGGGGGAGGAGGGATGGGCGGAGTGAGAGCGGGGGAGGAGGGGGGAATGGTGCTCGTGAGGTCGCCGGAGTTCACAAGGCTCAAGTCAAGGATAAGCTCCCCGAGGTGTAATAGACGTACTGCCTCATGAACACGGCCGGCGTGCATGTTCGTGGTGCCGCTAGTTGCCCCGGTGCTCCAAAGGTGGCAGCATCTGTGGGACCTCCACCGACCACCATCTGGCTGGACATGCTCGCCCCGCTAAAGAACACACTGGATGAACCAGGGTCGGCCACATCACCGTACGCATAGCTGGTCGGCGACACCGTGGTTCTGCCGGTCCAGGCATTCTGAGGGGATGCGCTACTTCCTCGCACAGTGCAAGGACACACGCTGCCTCCTTCTATCGTGCATCGATCGTATCCTTATAATAAGAGGTCGTCATGCCGGCCGGAGCTGACCGCGAGACCAAGCTGAGACACAGACCCAGGCCTACTGTGTTACACGTCGATTATTTTGCCTAACCATTGGCAACCATGATCTAACAGAATCAGTGTATTTAAGCCAAACCTTTTTTTTGCGGGTGCGTTTGGTTGTATTGCCCAGCTTGCCCATAGCTGAGCTAGCCTAGCTAGGTTAGCTCGGCTGGGCTACCTTTGCCTTAGCAGCACGTTTGGTTCAATGCCCTTGCTAGCAACAGCCATCAGCTGGTCGTTTGGTTGTGCTGCGGGCAAGGTAGCTCGTTTTCACAGTATCCAAATACAAGTAGCTTATAACAAGTGCATCATCACTACAATATCATTGAAAAAATATCAGTGAAACGGAGAAATGGCTACAGGCAGATCAAGTTGTAAATAGCCATGCAAAAATTCAGCGCAACTTCATGATTGTAAATTTAACACACTCTGTAAACACACTGACTGATAAAGAATTAATCTGACTAACAATTTTATTTTTCAGGAATGAAAAACTCTCTAACATCATTATATGCTAGCATGAGTCATGGACATTATTTCCCTAGGAGACGATGCTGGAAGACATACAAAATAATCCTAAACTTTTACAGTAAATGAATCACACGCCAGGAGGAACATGAACGTGATCAGAAAAGTTATCACGGACCTAGCGCCGCACAAACTCTTGAATAGCAGCCATCGGCCTCCCCTTCAACATGGACGCCACTTGTTCATCGGTGGCCAAAGATGTCTGTAGTGAAAGTCGGACGAATAGAGGGTATTCTTCCATGTCATCAATTATTTTGAATAAATTCTCATACGGGTTGGTCACATGTGTGAAACGCATAGTATCCGACATATCACGTAGAGACCGCGTCATGTCTTGAACTACACTCTCCTCACACTTCACCCTCTTACCTTTATCACGTTTGCCACCTCTAGGACGCTTCGAAGATGAGCTTTCATTATTGGTGTCGTCAGGAAGACAATCTGAATCATATTGTGTTGCAGGATCAACCTCAATATCAATCGCACTCTTCTCGGTGTCACCAATAAAATCCTTGTCACGAGCATGAACACGGTCATAGGGTGTTTGAAGGACAGTGAACTCTCCGGTAGCATGCTTATCCTGAAATATGAACTCCATCTCATCAAAGTTGGCAATAGGCACATTGATATATTTTGCCCTCTTGTCTTTGTTCTGGAAGAGAGGAGGAAGCATGAAAATGTTAGTTATAAAAGACAAAACATAATACAAGATGGAAATATAATTTGACAAAATTTAGATGTAGTGTTCACATTCTTCATCCGTACAACTTCAGTATCATCATATAATATTATCTTGTTGACATCATCAAAATTGGCACCGCTTAAATTCTTCACCTCTAGTATGATCTTCCACTGACCTTTCAGCTTATGGAACTTGTGATAAACTTGCCTTTGTGTGAAGGCGGTGGTAAACTTTGCATTGATTTGTTTTGCACACTCCTCATGATGTGTCTCTTTGAAGACAAATTGTTTTCCCTCAGACTGAATCTTCTCTTTATAGTAACGTAGCATTTCATCTACAACTTGGGGCTGCCACACCACATTGTTACCCGCCATATCCCTGTGGCATCAATTAAATTTTATAATTCATAGACAGAATAACACCTATGAGATGCATATCGCATTGCACTCGTACCAAGGGAAAGAAATCATGGTTACAAGTTGAAGAAAGAAAACACACAAGTCGTTCTTCTAAGTGATAATACAACTTATAGAATCAACAAATTCATACAGAAAGTTTGAAAAAAAAAAATCAACCACGTCTAACATTATGCCTATTTCTCCACATATTGGCTGCCATGGCATCCCTGTCTCTAAGCACCTCCCTTTGTTCCTCACGTAAATCCCAACCTTGCCGCTGATCCTTCCCCACTCTCCTCACTTCCTCTCTAATCCGTTCGTTCCAATCATCCCTCCTTCCTAATCCGTTTGATATTAGGTTGATATTTTAGTTTACAACAAAAAAGGCATCCAATGGAACCAGCTAGAGGCAGAATGATGTTTTAAACTAAAATGCATATGCTATTCCGTGTAAGTCTACTACTCCCCCCATCTCATAATATATGACGTTTGTAAGTTGTTCATGTGTAGGCTAATGATATTTAGAACTTACAAGTAACTAATGTGTGCTTTTTTGAATGTAATTCGGTCTAAATCAACCTACGAAATATAACACCCCGCATCCATGTCCGCGGACGGATGCAGGGGGAAAATTTGCGAGTTGCAGTTGGAAATGCCCCTATATCAGTACTGCGAGAATCGAGTAAGTTCTTTCCTTCAAAGGCAAAATAAAGAGAGAATACAAGAAGCCAATCAAGGATATTGTTCTTTCGGAAGCTTGTACTTTTTTTTTTAAGTTTGATGAAAGCTCTGGTATATGTCCATGTGTGTTTTCCCGACTGAGATGTGTGGTCTAGGCATACAATTCACATCTAGTGTGTGGTTTTTAGAGTTACAATTTCTCATAGTGCGCAGTTCATGCACAAACAAGTGTTGGAGATTATAGTAAAAAGGTGAATATATTGGTTGAGCTTAATGATTTATATTCGACTGAGGAGCTACAGTGGGCCCAGATGTCTAATGAGAGGTGGCTTTTACAAGGTGATAATAATACTGCATATTTTCAGTGAGTTTCTAATGGTAGGAGGAAAAAACTCTTCATTGTTTAGATGATAATGGTACTCTCATTGAGGGGACTGGTGATTTGCTTAAACATGCAACTGCATATATAAGGACCTATTTGGCCGTGCTCCTGGTAATATGTTTGCATTGTCTCCTGGTCTTTGGGGTGAGCATGAAAAATGAATGACTTAGACAACTTTATCCTTATTAGACCATTCACTGTTGAAGAGGTCAAGTATGTTACGTACATATAGGTACCATGTTAGTCGAAACTACTTAGATGGACCAAAAGTACATGCATTGAGGGTTTTCCATAGAAAGCTAGGCATGAAAACGTCAAATCAGAAGAAAAAAATATTATAAAATATTAATGTAACTTATTAGTTTCCATTATATTTAAATCGTTTTGAATTCTTTACGCCATGCAATCTGCTAAAACCAAGAAATCAAATGTTGGCCCAGCCACCAACAAATCTTCGTTGTGGATCCCTTTCAATTGGAAAATTAAATTGTAAGTTTTGTAGCATCTTCATTCATTTGAACTGTTTATGTACATGCCTTCTACTATTCTCTAAAAAAGATGCATTTTTATTAAAATACTAGGTATGTGCCCCGTGCGTTGCCACGGGGGCCAAATGTTTAACATAATAAGAGGACCATACAGGATGAACCCTGATGCAAAACACATAGACAAAATAAGATTATGTTTTGGTTATAAAGCATAGATTTTCCGCCATTGCTTAAATTGACAAAATAGGTATATGCCCGTGATTTATCTGCTTTATTGGGTTACCAAAGATAGTAAGAGATTAATGCTATTTTTTGTCTAAGGACCGTGAATTTATTGCTATTTACTGGGTTAACGAAGATGATTGACAGGTAACAAGTTCTGCATAAGAAACAATTTCTTTACAGTACATGAATTTCCTACTATACCATACATTGATCCGGTTTGTTTTGTTGCCAAAGATTGTTTTGATGAAACCAGAAGGGGATGAAAACTGGGAAAAATCGACGAAGAGTGGGTGGACAGACGAACGAACAAGTGATGGGAGAAAAAATGACGTGAAATGGAACCTTCCGTGAGGACGGACGTAGAGGAGATGGGGAGAAATTTTTATGTAAGGCGGAACCTTATGTTCTTTTTTATTAAAAGATCGTGACACCCAAATTTGTACGAACTATTTTCCCAAACTTAGTATCCCTTCTATGTCATAATACTACAAGTATGACATGCATCAAAATCTTCAAACGGGGTGTTGACGTATAATGTGCTGCCTAATCTCTTCCATCAGATCGGTCTTTTGATTGCATTGGCTAGAGCATGTAGACACTTCTACATGGTATCAGAGTCAAGAGGTCTTGAGTTCAAGACCCGGCTGGCAATTAAATTGCAGCCCATTTTCGATCCACGTTTAGGCCTGAGGGAGCCACACATGAGGAGGAGTGTCTTTAGGGTTTTAAATGTTGATATCACAGGCACATTCTTAATTGTGGACACTTTGTGCTTGTGGGCTAAGCCCAGCCCGTTTGAGAGCTACACTTTACTATTCCACAGCCCAGACCAGAGTTCTATCCGCTCATCTCCAATTCCCTGTTTCTCAAAAAAAAAAAATCTCCAATTCTCCATTCCACCGAAACACCGACCACCACCGCCGCCGCCACCCAGCCGGCAACCATGGCGGCAGCAGCAGAGACTCCTCTCCTCCACAACCTCCCAGACGAGATCGTCCTATGGGAGATCCTCATCCGCCTCGACCCCATATCCCTCCTCCTCTGCCGCGCCTGGCACTGCGCCACCTCCACCCGCCGCTTCCTCCTCTCCCACCACGACCGCCAGCCCGCCCTCCCCATCGTCCACGGCGACGAGTACCGTAACATCCTCGCCATAGACACTCAGGCGGCTCCACACCGTCGCCTGGCTTGATGGGGTCTTCGTTGTGGAGGCCTCCTGCGATGGCCTCCTTGTCGTCTCCAAGTTTGATTACACTGGTGCGTGTTTTGATTTTTGGTTTGAGCTTTTTTTCGCCCTAGGCCGAAATGGCCGAATATCGGCCATTTTCAAAATTTTCGGCTGAAATTTGACCAAATTTTGACTGCAAGTTGACATAAATTTAACCAAAATTTGCCAAATTTAAGTAATTTCGGCCTAAATATACTTTTCGCCTCACGCCGAGATGGCCGAAATTCGGCCGAAATCCACTTTTTGCAGCCGAAAATCAAAACACCTCTCGCACCTGCCTCTCCGTTTGCAACCCAGCCACGCGTGACTTCAAATCGGTGTCCCCCGGGCCCGACCCACTGCCGGGCTTGAGGATCCTACCGGCGAGTACCGGCTGCTACTGCAACATAGGAACAACACTAACTCGTCTAAACACCAAACTGGCCGCTGCTATGTCTTTGCGCTGGGCTCCCACCAGCCACGGAGGTATGTCGGGTGCTCGGAGACCAAATTAGCATTCTTCGATGTAGCTGTCCGGCTACGTGATAGCCTGCATTGGTACCCCGTGCTGTATGAGACTGAAAGCAGGCCATGGGAGTATGTGGGTAAAAGCAAACTCATAATCGTATTCGACACCACAACTGAGTCGTTTCATCAGATGCGTGCTCCACCCGTCCCCACCAGCTCACGTATCTGTGAGATGGATGACACGCTTGGCATCAATAGCTGTAACTGGGCCATGGAAACTGTTGATATATGGGTGCTGCACAACTACGAAAGTGAGGTTTGGGATTTGAAGTACCGGGTTCAATTGCCAGTCGCACAAATCTGGGGGAACCTTGAAGGCATTGTTGGTACTCTAGCCTATTGGCATGTGACCGTTGCTTTGAGTGATGGCGACGTGCTCTTGCTGGTCAGACTTGGGCGTTCGCTGTTTTACGTTGACACTGATGGCAAGCTGATTGCTATTTTCCGAGACATCTCAGCCTATAAACATCGGCTCAAACAAACTCTTGTGCCTCATGATTTCTTCATGACACTAGACGGTTATGCTGCGGACGCTTCGCCTTTCATCTGATGGCTATTGAGTGAGGAGGTGCTTCTTAATGGCCTAGTCTTCATATCCTCATCAGCTGCAATGTCTACGAGTTGGATCAAGCATGAGCATGCTGATTTCTTATTTTTGTGTTGATGTATGATGTATAATAAATTATGATCAGAAGTGACTGTTATGTGGTTGCATGAAATCCATTCCTTTTTTATACCCTTTTAGGCTGAAGCAACTACTGCTTGTGTTAATGCTAAAATTACCAAGCCATTTTGCACTGTTTTTGTAATATTTTTCAACTCAACTGATCTTCTCCGTACTTGATATTTAGTAATCTTTATGCCTCATCATTATTTATTGAACTGAAGAATTGGTTTGACCTCTTGATCTAGCGGTCTTCTTAATAGCAATTTGTAGTGTGTTTCCTGATTGTACCCTTTGTCGTATCTGACAATGAGAAGATGCAGATTTTCCTCTTTGCTGACTTGCAAGATGCATCTGACTTCTAGCGTGTTGCTGATTGTACCTAGGATATAAGTGCAGATGATGTACTGCTCTCTTTAAATCAAACTTGGCTTATGTGGGATTCTGTATTGGATTGTAGCAATGTGCATTTGTGGGAGCCGATGGGCAAATATGGTGCCATTTTACGCGTTTCTGCCATGATAGGTTGGAACAGTTTTTTCTCTTGCAGGATTTGGATATGTCCTAGTCTAACAAACGATTCCAAATTTCCTTGATTTCTTGCATAAAGAATGAGATTTTAGGTTAGGCTCCAATGTCACATTCTGGACCATTGCCCAATACCTAATAATTCAGAGAAACGACGGAGATGGTTAGGTCGGTCTTATGGAAACTAAGCTCACCACTATATCGAAAATTGGACATGGTTGCAGTAGTATGGTTCTATAGAAGAGTGGTACTGCAACCTGAAAATCTATGAATATCTTATTGCATTTTTTTATATGTTGCATGCATGGTTTGCAACTATTACCTCTTATTATTTCAATTCAGGCGTTAACCATTTTGGATAAATGCTTCATGCCATGTTTGACTTGAACATAAAACAGAACTCGTACTAACTTATCGGCATGAGAAAGGTTTGCCACATCGTGTACATGTCTCAAGCAGCCTGGCCAATTATGTGATAACACAGCTGTACAAGTTAGTCAAGAAAGTTACTCTGTTTATTTGGTACTACATATTTATGTGCCACTGCAGGGTAATTGACCAGCTGCTAATGTCAAATTGTTGTGACTGAAGGGATATGGACTTTTGGACATGTGTGTGAGAAGAACAGATAAACTGGTGACAAAATGTTTGAAGTGTCTGCTTGCATTTCCGCCATAGATGAAGTATGTAAGCAAGTTTAACAATCTATGATGCAGTTCTTCCAAGTACTATATTGAAACTGAATCTCGCATGCAGTTCTTCGAGCGCTTACTGACTACATCCCATGCATGGTCAATGCAATAGAGTGAATGAAAAAGCCCATGGGGGACTAGCGTGTGTGCATGCTCTCACATAACCACCAGTTTGTTTGAGTGGTATTGCCAGTTGTTTCTTCCAGATCACGGAGCCCATCGTGGCACGCGTCAACAAGGATAGTGAGATATTGTTAAGCAACAGTTTCTTCTCTGGTCTTCTGTTTTGTTAATTTTTTGTATGCCTTGAGTCCTTGACTTGTTTCGAGTAAGCAAGGAACATGTTGATTCTAGGTTGGATCACCTGTGGTGGAAGTGGAACTACTGGTTGCTGTCTTAATTACAACATGGTATGAAACTAATACTCCATCAATTGCACCCGTTGATGCTGTTTTTTGTTTGTGTATCCACTTGTTCTTCCCTTCTATTACCTACTTAGCAATTGAGTCTGGTGCTTATTTTTTTGGATTAGAAAACGTTGGGTCAATTTTTTACCCATTCTGAGTCTGAATTCCGCTTCTGCTGTTGAACCTTTGAACGTACACCATGCCTCGTGTTCCCTTTGGGCTTTGCTACTTTTGCAGTTCTGTTCTAAGCAAGAAACAGGTATTAGATTTTCTTACCGGTGATCTGTGGAAGTGATGTATGCTGCAGCCAGGCTTAGAAAAAGTACGAGTATAGTGTTTCATCCATTTTTGTAATGCTCCTGGGCATCAATGCTTCACCCTTTGCAACCCTTTTGTAATTTGTTCTTGTTGAATTTCTGGCTGTTGCTACAGAAACAGAATGTGTAGCACAGTTGCTATTAAGAACTTAAGTTGTGCTTTTCCTGCCTGTTCGGAAGCTCTCCAGTCTCGTAACTCTGCTCCGCGTGAGGAGCTTGGTTCGAGCCGCTCCCTGCAATTATGCTGGCGCTCCCTCCGCTCCGGGAGCTGCAGTTGGGGAGTGGAGAGGATCCGAACAGGGTCTTCATATAAAAGTTCCAGATGCTTTGCATACAAAAGTTCCGGACACGACTTGTTTTCGTTGTTTCTTGATGGGTCCAGTAGATTCGGACGTTTATTTTTGCCAGGCAGGTGTTGTACTCCACATTTATGCATATGTGTTGATTGGCTCATACTATGAAACAAAAGTGGTTTTGAACTGAACGTAATCTTGAGAGCTCAAAACGTTCTTGTGATGCTGCAACAGTAAGCATACAGAGAACAGTAGTTGGAAGTAACAGAGACCAGTGGGTGAGCTGTTGAACAGCAGGTACATGCACAACTACTACTTCTCACCCTACCTCTATAAATACTTCTTCACCTACTGCTGCATCAAATATGGGCTCCTGATTGAGTTGGGAAGCTGTAGTTTACCTTTCAGCAGCAGTTTATCTTGGCGAAATGGACTCGCATGGGCCTGGAGAGGAGGACCGGGTTGGGGAGGCCATGCGGGATGGGGCCCAGGAGGGTGGGGTCCGGTTCCACCTGGCGGGCCTGGGTTTCCTGGTGGACCTGACCCGGGTTCCTGGGGGCCTGGGTTCGGTGGATTCTTCGGATCATGGTAAGTTGAATTCCTGGCTAAGTGATGGAGGTCGTCAATTCATTCAGTTAGCATGTCAACTGTTTTTCCTTCTAAAAATCAGTCTATTCACTCGGTAGATGATTAGTGGTTGGGCGATCAAATGTAAAATTTTCAGGACCAACTAAAACTACAATTCCAAGAGATTAAGCATATACTAGTAGTTTAATTTTTTAGCTCTGAAACTCTTTTTGTTTAGATGGATACATGTGAAACTCTGAATGAATGTTTCTTCTTTTGCAGCTTCTATCTCCTGTGCTGCTGCTGCCTGCTCCAAGATTGCTGCGGCCCTCTGTTCGGACATCCGGGCCCTGGCGGTTCGCCGCCCCCTTTCTGATAGCCCACGGAGCCGCCGGCCATATCCACCACAAGAAACAATGCACTTGACCACAATTCCAGGACTAAGTGTCGGCGGGAGAACGCGGTTGGGTTAAGATATTTGCATCTTGGGAGTTCCCCTTGCTACTATGTAAACTCTACTGAACTCACACTTATGGTCTTGGTAGTATCTATCCTGGAGATGATTGATTCAGTATTACAGAGTTCACTAGTGTTATTTCAGTAGCCGTTAGCAACAACAAAGGCTCCCTGTACTTTAGAGTACCTTGATGATGCATTTATCAGGCTCTCTTCCTTCACATTCCATACTAGCAACAGCAAGGCTCTCTCTGCTTTATACCTAGTTATTGCATTTCACAGGCCAGCCGGAAGTGAAACCAAATTGCAACCTTGTAGTCATAGCTCACACACTGACACCAGAAGTGTAGTTGCATGAAATCAGGCTGAAGTGACTACTGCATGTGTTGATGCTAAAATCGACATGTCATTTTGCTCTGCTTTTCAAATATTTGCCAACTAATCTGCCTCATGTCTCTGAGCAGAGGAATTGACTTTGCTTTATTTTATTTATTTATCTAGTGGTCTTCTTAGTACTCAGTTGTTAGCAATTTATATGCATCATTACCCTCTTGCTTGAACTGAAGAATTGCTGTTCTCTGTTTCTACCTTCCGTTGTAGCTGACGATGACAACAGGATGATTCTCCTCTTTGTTGACTTGCAAGCTTCATTTAATTCTTAAGGCACCTTGGAGCACTACTCGTTAACATAAATGGTTGCATAAGAGTCAACTTCTCAATGAAAGGTTCTGTTATAATTCATTTTTCATTCTGAATCAACTGCATCTGCTTAGGTTGTTCTTATGGAAGCTAAGATGCTCACCATTTTAGCTAAGATGCCTCGTTCTAGGAAGTTGTAGTGTTCCTGTAGAACAGACTGGTACTGGAGCTTTAAAAATCTATGAATGCATTTTTGTGCTTCCATCCTCACGCCAGCTTTCTATTACATTGTTTGGAATGATCTATTACTATTTCGCTTTTGGTGGAACACATTGAAAGGATTAGTGCTTCATGTGATGCACGATCCGAACATTAGTTGAAGAAACAAAACTTGTAATGTAATTAAAGGGATTTGAAATTCATTTGGTATTGGTAAATTGATAGTCTGGTGAATGACTTTGATACCATCAATTCATGTCAGTTTTTCTGCTTAAATTTTCCATTGTCGCATGTCAATGACCAAATCAGGTTCTGCAGGATGCATCAGTTGTTAAGTTTTAAGTACCTGTCTGTTTAGGCTAACCTGCGTAAGCCATCACTATGTCATTGTCTAATGTTCTGATTCACTGGAAGCAGGTTAATTTCCAGAATCGCCCAAGCCGAGAGGCCTTAGGGGAAGTGTAGTTCATGCAGAATTACTTACTTGCACTGTTATATGATGCTGCAATCTTGGTGAATGGACCGATCCATATCCAGCAGATCAGGTAGAGTTGTTTTTTGGTGAATGGACCGGGGGATCGATCTTGCTGTAGCAATTTTTCTGCTATTGATATATTCCCGAGGTTTGCTTCTGATTGTACTTTGTTATCTGATGGAAACAAATGTCAAAGTGTTAGCTGCTGAATTGTATGTGCCGCAATAATGTCTTTTACCTGTTTCGTGTCGTATCAATACTGTATCATTCTCTAGGTTAACTTGCATGGATTTGGTAGTGGTGACTGTCGGTGTCAAAACCGGCGGATCTCGGGTAGGGGGTCCCGAACTGTGCGTCTAGTCCGGATGGTAACAGGAGGCAGGGGACACGATGTTTTACCCAGATTCGGGCCCTCTTGATGGAGGTAAAACCCTACGTCCTGCTTGATTAATAGTGATGATATGGGTAGTACAAGAGTAGATCTACCACGAGATCGGAGAGGCTAAACCCTAGAAGCTAGCCTATGGTATGATTGTATGTTATGGTTGTTATCCTACGGACTAAAACCCTTCGGTTTATATAGACACCGGAGAGGGTTAGGGTTACACAAGGTCGGTTACAAAGGAGGAGATATCCATATCCGTATTGCCTAGCTTGCCTTCCACGCCAAGTAGAGTCCCATCCGGACACGAGACGAAGTCTTCAATCTTGTATCTTCATAGTCTAACAGTCCGGCTGTCCGGAGACCCCCTAATCCAGGACTCTCTCAGTAGCCTCTGAACCAGGCTTCAATGACGATGAGTCCGGCGCGCAGTATTGTCTTCGGCATTGCAAGGCGGGTTCCTTCTCCGAATACATCACAGAAGAATTTGAATACGAGGATAGTGTCCAACCCTGCAAAATAAGTTCCACATACTATCGTAGAGAGAATAATTTTTCGCAAATCTAATTTGCTGACATGTTTTGGCAGCATGACGTTATGTCATGGCCCGGTGATTATTCGAACCGTTTCCCTTAACCAGCCCCGCACATAACGCGAGATAGTTTTTCGACACGTCTTGTCAAAGCAGAGATTGTGTCCCCTTATTACGGGATTCTCATCAATACGGGCGTGGGTAACCCAACCGCGCCATCGATTACGGCGCTTGGGGATGAGCGAGTTTTACCAGGCAAGTGAGGACGCTTAGTTTCGTCCGTCCATATAAAGGGATAAGGATTCACCTTTCTATCCACGCCTTCTTCTTCCTTTGCTCATCCATTTTCACACACACTCGAGCTCTAGCGCCCAAGTCCGCACTTCCCACCTCAACCTTCTCCAACCATGTTCGGAGCGGGAGGTAGGTGGATGGTCTCCTCCGTCACGGATGGAGACATCAAGAAACTGAGGAAAGCCAGATACCTGCCCGACGACATCACGCACCGGCTCCCAGATGAGGGGCAGCTCATCCCCACCCCCAGGCCCCATGAGAGGGTAGTGTTCCTCACCCATTTCCTCCGCGGACTGGATTCCTTCTCCATCCATTCGTCCGGGGGCTCATGTTCTATTACGCCATGGATTTCCACGATCTGGCCCGAACTTCATCCTCAACATCTCGGCGTTTATCATCGTGTGTGAGGCCTTCCTCCGCATCAAGCCCCACTTCGGCTTATGGTTGAAGACCTTCAATGTCAAGCCGAAGGTTGTGGGCGGGCGCCAGGCGGAGTGTAGAGGCGCCATGGTGGGCAAGATGCCCAATGTAACATGGCTCGAGGGCTCCTTTGTGGAAACCATAAAGGGGTGGCAATCGGGGTGGTTCTACATCACCGAGCCGCGCGACCCTGCATGGGCAGCGGCCCCCGAGTTCCGATCTGGCATCCCCATGCGGCTCACTTCCTGGAAAGAGAAGGACCCGTCCTGGGGTAGTTTGGGAGAGCTGACTGGACTCCAAACATGTATTCAAAACATGGTGAACAAGAAGCTCAAACTTGTCAACGTGGTCCAGGTCATGCTCCACCGCCGGATCCTCCCGTGCCAACAACGGGAGTTCAACTTGTGGGAGTTCGACCCGGCGCAGCACCGAACTCTGATCAGGCTCTTCGACACGACTCACGAAGATGCCTAGAGGCTGTTGTTCAAAAGCGCTGAGGTCCCCCCCCCCTCCTATTACTGAGGATCGCGGATTCAGCGCGAAACGCCAAGCCAGTGCGGTAAGCTATTTTACCTTTCACAGGATACTTATTTTTTATAGATTGACTCCATGCGGGATCTAAACTCCCGCACTTTTGACAGGACTGGCAGGAGACGGCCTGACAGATCGACTGTCCGGCTCCTTTGCACGAAGGCCCAGCAGACGCTCTTTTGGCGAAGATGCTGACTCCGGCTCCTTATACGGTGCCGGAGAAGACCAAGAAGGCCAAGGGAACCCGAAAGAGTTCCCGACGCCAGGCGTCGTCGAACTCACCGTCCGATGACTCTGCGGCGCACTCCTCCCACGAAGACGAGGAAGAAGAAGATGCTCCCCCTCCTCCAAGGGGAGATAAGAAAAGGAAGACCGCCCTAACGGGGGGGCGAAGGGTCCAAGAAGGGAAGGACTCTCCTTCCGGACAGCTCCAACGCCACCGACGAAGACGAAGACGAGTGGTTGCCCAGGGCCAAGCCCTTGGGGAGATCGTAAGTATTCGGATACCAGAGTAACTCATAGCATTCCTTTGTCGCACTGCTTTCCGTAACACCGAACATGATTATGCAGGCCGCCGCGAACCAGCATCGATGTATCGTCGGACGACTCCTTGGGCTCGTCGGACATGGATAGCGTTCCAGTCCCAACCGCCACCTCCCCTCCTCCTGCGGACGACGCCGAGGTGTTGTCTCAAGAGGCACCGGACCGAGGGGAGACAGTCCCGGAGGCACCTCAAGGCGACCTTACGGACTCCGGGAGCTGAGGGGACGGGGCCCCTGAGAGCTCCGAGTTCGGCCCTCAGCCGAACACCGCGCCGGAACCTCCAGCGGTTCCAGGCTCGGGCAGGCGGCCTCCTTCTAAGAGGGGCAAGACGCCTGTGCCGGTGACCTTTGTCCATCCAGAGGCGCCGGACAATCTGCTGGAAGCGCTTCGCAGCGCTTCCATCGACAAGGAGCACCGTACTGTTATGAGTGCGGTGATCCAGAAGGTTCAGTCCGCCAAGAGCGAATTGACTGAAGCCTGTGCCAGCCTTCTAACAGGTTTTGAGGTAAGTGTTCTAAAATGTAGTAAAAATATTACCGCATAGACAGTAGCCCATGTTGCTTTGTTCGGTGTTCACAAAGAAAAGCCGAACAGAGGATCAAATAATATCGCAGGAGTCTAATATAAGTATGTCAATATGCATGTGCAGGCTTCGCTGCCGGCGTCCGCCGCACTGACTGCGGAGGTCGCCGTACTGAAGCAGGACCTCGAGGGGTCCAGGAAAGAGCTCGGCCTTGTCAAGAGGCTGCTCGAGGAGAACAAGGGTAAGTAATACCCTGTCTATAGATATGTATATATAAAAGAAGAAGCGATTACAAGATGACAGGATCATCGTACATTTGCCAGGGGCCATGACCGAGGTGGCGACCCTGAAGCAAGCTGTAAGTGCATCTAGTGCCACCCCTAGTTGGTTTTGGAGTTTTGACGACAAACCTAGTTGAGGGACTAATGTGTTTGTGAGAATTGCAGGACAACACAGGTAGAAGTCCCTCATTGATTCGGTTTTCCTACCAGAGATGACCCCTAAAAATGTATGAAGACATTGAAGTCAAAGGTGGTATGTGAAGACATTCACATTGAAGACTATGACAAGAGAAGACATCGCGTGAAGACTATGGAGCGCGAAGACTTAGCAGTTTTGTCGTTCTGTGTTTTTCTTTGTTGAGTAATAGGAACCACCGTACTATTAAGTGGGGTCCAAGAGAACCAGTCAGAATGACTAAAGTGATGCTTAACCAAAATCCTATGTCTTCGAGTGAAGACTATGAGAGCAAATCTTGTCCAGAGTTGGATAAGTCAGCTTTGCTTGTAGCCCAAGTAAAGTTGCCGTGTGTGTTTGAAATCTGACCGTTGGAACACGTGTCAGTTCCTAAGTGACCCAGGGTCATTTCGGACAAATCAGGTCGGGTTGCCTAGTGGCTATAAATAGCCCACCCCCTACAACCATAAACGGTTTGCTGCTCAGAGTTAGAGTACGGCTTTTGTCGTTTGAGAGCAACCCACCTCGAAGCCTTTGAGAGAGAATTCCTTGCGAGGATAAAGCCCTAAACACCCAGAGCCAAAGAGTGTTAGGCATCACTTAAGTCTTCCTGTCTGTGTGATCTGAAGACTTATTACACTTGAGGACTGTGAATCCTCCAGCCGGTTAGGCGTCGCGTTCTGAGCATCCAAGAGTCATTGTGGATCGCCGGTGAACGAAGTCTGTGAAGGTTTGGAAGTCTACCTTGAAGACTTACCAGAGTGATTGGGCGAGGACTGGGTGTCCTTAGCTCAAGGGGAATAAGGTGAAGACGAGGTCTTCTGAGTTGAATCTCAGCCTCCCTAACCAGACGTACAGTTGTCACAGCAACTGGAACTGGTCCAACAAATCATTGTCTTCAACGAGTCACTGGTTTCATCCTTCCCTTCCCTTTACTTACTGTTGGTCCTTGTGAAGTCATTGTACGATTGCATCACCATTTGGCTTCACTGAGTGATTACTTGTTCTGATTGGCTTCACAATATCTTCCTACCTGATCCTTACTGACTAGCTGCTATTAGTCATTGTGCTTTCACTTCATTGAATACTTGACTATGGTTTGCCTAGTGTAGTCTACCTTCCGCTGCATAGTAATAGGTTTATTTCTATCGTTTGTCTTCGAAACTTACATGTTTTGAAGACTTTCATAAAAATCGCCAATTCACCCCCCCTAGTTGATCACTAGCACTTTCAATTGGTATCAGAGCAAGGTACTCCCTTGTTCTGTGTGATTCGGTTTAACCACCTGGAGTTTTAGCTATGTCGACTGCAGGGATAATTAAAGTCTCCGCTGCGTGCTCCGTCTTCGATGGAACTGAATATCCCTACTGGAAGAATAAGATGCGCATGCATCTTGAAGCCATTGATGTCGACCTATGGTATGTCATCAAGAACGATGTTCCCAAGGCTGGAGAAGGTGTCACTGCTGCTGATATCAAGAAGTTTGTTCAACTGGAATCTACTACCAAGAATATCATCTGTGGTCATCTGACCAAAGGACAGTATGGCCGCGTAAGTGCTTTGGAAACATCTAAGCTAGTCTGGGACTGGCTCTCCAAGGTCAACGAAGGCGTCTCAACCCAGAGAGATCAGAGAATCAGTGTCCTTCGCAACCTCTTCAACCGCTTCAAGAGAAATGACAATGAGAATGTCCAGCTCATGTTTGATCGACTCACCGATATCACAAATGAGCTTCAAGCCCTCGGCGCCACTGAGATCACCAAGCATGAAGTCGTCAAGACACTCCTGAGATCACTTGACAGTTCGTTTGACACCCTAGCCCTGATGATTCAAGAACGTCCTGATTTCAAGACACTCGATCCGTCTGACATACTTGAGAGGCTCAACACACACGAGTTTCAGCTTTCTGAGAAAAGAGACATCTACGGTCCCAACTATGGGCGAACTCGTGCCTTGAAGGCAAAAGCTGTCTCCTCATCTGAAGAAGAATCTGACAGCAGTTCTGATGATCCTGAAGACATTGGAAAGGAGCTTGCTATGCTTGTGAAGAAGTTCCAAAAATTCACCAAGAAGAAAGGCTTCAGAAAGTCTTCACGATCAAGCTCAAGGAATGATGAAGCTTCTGCTCATGACTACAAGAAGAGAACATGTCACAAGTGCAAGAAACCTGGCCACTACATCTCTGAGTGTCCACAGTGGGACAATGAGAACAACAAGAAGAAGAAGAGCAAGGAGTATGACTCTGACGACAAGAAGAAGAAGAAATACTCAAAGTCTTCTTCCAAGTCTTCCTCAAAGTCTTCATCACACAAGAAGAGCTCATCTGGCAAGGCACGTGCGTTTGTTGGCAAGGAAATGGATTCTGAGGAGGAGTCTGCTTCTGAGGAGGCGGAGGTGGAGTCTGAGGAGGAGTCCGATTCTGGCGTTGCGAGTCTGGCTACAGCATACGTTGCCAAGTCCATCTTCAACACTGAAGACAATGACTTCATCACCGACACCGATGCAAATGACAAGGACTACTCCGCTCCTTCCTACTGCTTCATGGCACGCGGTGCCAAGGTAAACACACGCACTACTCACTATCAAACATCTAGTGACGATGACTCTGATTGTGGTTCCAAACCCAGCTACAAAACACTTGCTAAAATTGCAACTGAACAACAGAAAGCTATGGAACACATTCAAAAACTGTTAGACAAAAGCGATGATCTGTTAGACGCTGAAATGACTCGATCTCAGTCCTTAATTGAAGACATAAAAAATCTTCACGTTAAGTATGAGGAACTTGAAAGTCGTCATGAAACGCTCTCAACAACTCATGAAAGGCTTTCCTATGATTATCTTCAAAGGAAGCAAGATCTTGAGAAATTGAGAGCGGCTCATGAAGATCTTCAAAAGGAAAACGAGTCACTTCGCGCCGAACAGATCAGTTCAGCTCAGGAAGGATTTGAACCACCATGTCTTAAATGCATTGAGCGTGATAACGCTACTTCTGTTGCTGAATGTTCTACTGCTGCTACTATTGCAATATCTTCAACTGTTGATGTGGTAACTAACCCCTCTGCTGAGGATACCACTGCTATTGCTGATGAGAATGCTAGGTTGAAGACACTGCTTGAAACAGGGATGTACAAAAGTCTCAAAGGGCATCAGACACTATGTGATGTCCTCAAAAGGCAGATCCTGAACCGAAACCCTAGGAAAGAGGGTGTTGGGTTCGAAAGGAAAATGAATGCTGATGGCTCTTACTGGAAACCTGAGCAGTACCCCAAAACCACATGGGTTGCTGCAAAGGAACCTTCAGCGGATCCATCCACCCTATCTGGCTTCACTTGTGCTAATCCCATTGTTATTGATGAATCCTTTGATGCAAACTATAAACTGTTTAAGAATCAGAATGGTGAAGTGTTTGCCAGGTATATTGGTACTAACTGCAGGAATGGACCGCCTATGAAGAAGATCTGGGTGCCGAAAAGGTGTTTGGAGAATCTTCCTGTGAATGTCATCATGACACCACAGGTGAAGAAGACAAACCCCAGACCACAGGCTTCATACGGTCCAAAGGCTTCATACAGACAGAGGACTCACCTGAGTCGCACTAACGCAAATGTTTTGCAGGGAAGCCATACTCAGGCCTATGAATATGAGCGCGGTTCATCAAACCGCCATGTTCATAAGACCAAGAACTATTCTGCTTATTCTTATGAGTACTATTGTCCACCTGCAAGACTTTTTGCTAGGGCTCCAAAGCCAAAGTTCTCAGATGCTGCACTTAGACTCATTGCTTCGAAGCCACCCTTGAAGATGTGGGTGGCTAAGAAAGCTTAACTCTCTTTTGCAGGGAAAGGTCTCCAGACGAAAACCAAAATCGTCTGACGCTATTGCTGGGGACCTTAAACATCTTGTAGGGCGCAAGATCAAATGCCCAAATGGTCTTATTATGTACTTTGTTCCTGAATCGCTTGCTACTTGCCCTATCAGTCCTAATCTCGATCTAAGCTTTAATAATCCACTGGTTCGTCAAATGTTTTTGCTTCACAATTCTCTTCGTGAAGCCTATCCCCCTAACTGCACTGTAGGGTACGACACCAGCAGCTTCAGAATGGATTATTGATAGTGGGTGTACCAATCACATGACTGGCAAGCGAAGCCTTCTCATGGACTCAACCTTACGTCCATCTGACAAAAGTCACATCACATTTGCTGACACTGGTAAAAGCAAGGTATTGGGTCTAGGTAGAGTTGCAATCTCAAAGGATCAACACATGGATAAAGTCATGCTTGTTGAATCCCTTGGTTTCAACTTAATGTCTGTCTCAATGCTTTGCGATTTAAACATGATTGTGATATTTGGAAAATATCGTTGCCTTGTTCTAATGGAATCTGACAAGTCTCTAGTGTTTGAAGGGTATCGGAAAGATGATTTGTACGTGGTAGATTTCTCAGCAGGACCACAACTTGCCGTATGTCTTCTAGCAAAAGCTTCTGAATGCTGGCTCTGGCATCGGAGGCTAGGGCATGCTGGCATGAGGAACCTCCACACCCTTGCAAGGAAGAAGCATGTCATAGGCATCGAGGGCGTCAAGTTCAAGAAGGATCACTTATGCGGTGCCTGTGAAGCAGGAAAGATGACGAGGGCCAAGCATCCCTCGAAGACAATCATGACAACGACTCAACCCTTCGAACTGCTCCACATGGATCTTTTCGGTCCCACTCATTACTCAACTCTTACTACTACTGCTTGTCTCTATGGCTTTGTCATTGTTGATGATTATTCAAGATATACTTGGGTGCATATAATCCTCTACAAGACTGAAGTGCAGGATGTCTTCAGACGCTTCGCCAATCGAGCAATGAACAACTATGGCGCCAAGATAAAGCACATCAGAAGTGACAATGGCACTGAATTCAAGAACACTGGCCTAGATACATATCTTGATACCTTAGGCATCACACATGAATTCTCAGCTCCGTACACGCCACAGCAGAATGGCGTCGTCGAACGCAAGAACAGAACACTTATTGAGATGGCCCGGACGATGCTTGATGAATACAAGACTCCAAGAAAATTCTGGCCGGAAGCCATTGATACTGCATGCCATATCATCAACCGTGTTTATATTCACAAGCTTTTGAACAAGACATCCTATGAGCTCCTTACTGGCAAGAAGCCAAATGTCAGTTACTTCAGAGTATTTGGCGCCAGGTGCTGGATCAAGGATCCACATCACACTTCAAAATTTGCACCAAAAGCACATGAGGGTTTTATGCTTGGATATGGAAAGGATTCGCACTCCTACAGAGTCTTCAACCTTTTTCACTATAAAGTGGTTGAAACAGTGGATGTGCGGTTTGATGAGACTGAACGGCTCACAAAGAGAGCACCTGCCAAATGTGCTAGATGAAGTTCCATCCAGTGAATCAATCAAACTTATGGGAACTGGAGAAATCATACCGTCTGAAGCTCAGCCTGAAGAGGAACTTATCATCTCCGCACCTGATCAACCTGAAGACAATGCTCAGCCTGAAGACAATCCCTCTAACGATGACAATGATCAGCAAGAGCAAAATCTTCGTCCTGTACATCCTCGTGTTGCAAATGAAGTACAGATTGAGAGAATAATTGATAGCATCAATGCACCAGGTCCACTCACTCGTTCAAGGGCAACACAGCTAGCAAATTTCTGTGGGCACTTCGCATTCGTCTCAATATCTGAACCCAAGAAAGTTGAAGAAGCCTTCATGGAACCTGAATGGATTCAAGCTATGCAAGAAGAGCTTCAACAGTTTGAGCTGAATAATGTATGGGAACTGGTTAAGCGTCCTGATCCTCGCAAGCACAATATAATAGGCACCAAATGGATATATCGCAACAAGCAAGATGAGCATGGTCAAGTTGTTAGAAACAAAGCTCGTCTCGTTGCTCAAGGATACACTCAAGTTGAAGGGATTGACTTCGATGAAACATTTGCTCCTGTGGCTAGACTTGAAGCCATACGCATACTGCTGGCCTATGCAAATCATCATAATATTCTTCTATATCAAATGGATGTGAAGAGCGCTTTTCTCAATGGCAAGATTGAAGAAGAAGTGTATGTTGCACAACCGCCTGGCTTTGAAGATCCAAAACATCCTGACATGGTGTACAAGCTCAACAAGGCACTGTATGGCCTCAAACAAGCCCCTCGGGCTTGGTATGACACACTCAAATACTTCCTGAAGAGCAAAGGCTTCAAACCTGGTTCCCTCGACCCCACTCTCTTCACGAAGACATATGATGGTGAACTGTTTGTGTGCCAAATATATGTGGATGACATTATCTTCGGCTGCACCAATCAGAAATACACTGACGAGTTTGGATATATGATGCAAGAGCAATATCATATGTCCATGATGGGTGAGCTGAAGTTCTTCCTTGGTCTTCAAATACATCAGCAACACAACGACATATTCATATCTCCAGAGAAGTATCTCAAAGATTGCCTGAAGAAATTTGGGATGCAAGACTGCAAAGGCTTCACGACTCCAATGCCAGCCAAACATCATCTGGGTCCCGACGACAATGGTAAAGAGTTCGATCAAAAGGTATACCGCTCCATGATTGGGTCTTTACTTTATCTATGTGCATCTAGGCCAGATATTATGCTTAGTGTTTGCATGTGTGCTTGTTTCCAAGCGGCACCAAAGGAATCGCATCACTTAGCTGTGAAGCGAATTCTTCGATATTTGGCTCACACCCCAACATTAGGATTATGGTATCCCAAGGGCTCAGAGTTTGATCTGGTTGGATTCTCGGATGCTGATTATGCTGGTGACAAGGTGGATCGCAAGTCTACATCAGGCACATGTCATTTTCTGGGACGATCACTTGTATGTTGGTCTTCAAAGAAGCAGAACTGTGTATCTCTCTCCACTGCTGAATCTGAATACATTGCTGCTGGATCTTGCTGCGCTCAGCTTCTATGGATGAAGCAAACACTCAAAGACTATGGCATTCATCTGAAGCAAGTGCCACTCTACTGCGACAACGAAAGCGCCATCAAGATTGCCAACAACCCAGTTCAGCACTCGAAGACAAAGCACATTGAAATTCGTCATCACTTTCTCAGAGATCATGTTGTGAAGGAAGATATTGATATCATACACATCAACACTGAAGAGCAATTGGCAGATATCTTCACCAAGCCCTTGGATGAGAAGAGGTTTTGCAAGTTACGGTGTGAGCTAAATATCTTGGAATCCTCAAATGTCCTGTGATCAGGCACACATCCTAACACTTATGCATATTGATGACTTAGATGTGCAACACACGAAGTAAAGTATGTCTTCAATCAATGAAGACTTACATTCTAAGTGTGAATACATTAATGTGGAATTTGACTTCGGAGCGCCACGATAATTGTGCGCCGTGTCTGGGTCTAATACTTCCTACACGGTGGGTAACGCCACCACCAAATTCCTATGTTTGAAGTGTTTCACCCATGCGTTACATTTGCTATGTCTTCACATTTGGTTTGGATTCAATCTCAACCTGTCTTCATGATTATCTTCACTATGTTGATTATATATATATATATATATATATATATATATATATATATATATATATATATATACTAGTGTTTGTCCTCTACAGCATTCACTTATAGCTATGTCTTCTTGTTGAATCTTTTGAACTAAGTGAATGTGATCGGACCCTAACCTCTCTATGCTTTCTATCTCAAACTCTATCTCTCCAAATCATATGCATTCTCTTGAAACTGTCGAATGTCTTCTCTGCGTCCTTGTCAGCAGAAGATACAGAGACAAACATTAAGTCCGTTTTCAATGCTAATTCCTTCACCTGAAACCCGGAGAAGTGGGAATGACCACCCGACAATCCAGGCGTGCGTGGGAACGTGGAACAACCTCCGATATATTGCATGATGGCCACATGTCCTTCAGATGTGAATCACCAGGGGCACCTATGTAATAACACTGTGCCATCCCTGTCCCGATAAATACACGCCTCACCACAGTCATTATCCTTTCTTCCACTCTCGCACAAACCCTAGCGCCACCGCTAGCCCTTGACGATGCTAGCGACAAAGCGCTTAGCTGCCGCGACCTCTTGGACGCCGTCTTCACGCCGGCCGCGGACATCGTCTTCTCCGCCATCGCCGTAGGTGTCCTCCGTCCCCAAGTTAGGGGACGGACGATTGAACTGCTCGGCCTCATCTCCCTCTCCGTCTAGAAGTTCTTCGTGTGGTAAATAAAACTTCCTTTTTACGTCCCCTTTGATCCTATAGATTCATCACTTTCTGCCACAAGAAGTTTCTATCCACACAAGTTGGATCTATTTCATACTGCATCTCATAATATGCCTAGTATGTTCACTTATGCTTCTCAAAGTAGTTAGATTCCTCACTTGTATTGATCCATGGATTCGTACAAATCTGGAACCAACTCTTTATCTATGAGTGAATGTCTTCGCACGTTGAGGTCAATGTCTTCTAAACTGTTTTATCTTCAAAATCTTCTGAGAATGCATATGACCTCTTCCCCTTCCCTCGCACCTTAATGCTGTCACAGGTACATGTCGGTGGGAGAATCCCTTGGTTCTCATAGTTTGCATTCATTTGCAGAATTCTTACAGCATCATATAAATTCTCCCGAAGCCAGTTCTTGCTTGACCAGCAAGCGAAAGCCTTTGAAACCTTTGAATGTGTTGAAGCCATTCAGTTTTAAGATCATGGCTACAGAGAAACCAGCAAGGAAGGGTGGCAGAAAGCGTCGAGGTGAAACATCAAGAGATCTGCCCGATGACCTCTCAGAGCTGTACAAGACAGATCCAGAAGAGGATTACAATCAGCGCAAGACACGAATCCAATGGATTCGACGATATCGGGCAGAACAGTGGTTCAAGTACAGGTTTGTGACCACGGAATATGCTGAGAAGAATGCCATCAAGCGACCATGGGGAGACATCCTATACAGAAATCTTCAACCCAGGTCCAGAGATGAAGCCATTAAACAAGGCTTCTATCCCTGCATGGTCTGTGGACCACAGCCTGCGGATGCACAACCATCGTCATTGCTATGGTGTCGTGACGACAATCTGTTCAAGCGCAACTTCTAGTTTGCCCAGAATTCGGCGAAGCAGAACAAGAAGTCATTGGGACTATACTTCAACCCTGGTCCCTCTGCTCCCCGTGCCGATGGCACCCGTGAAGCTGAACCCAATCTTGTTGGGCCCTTCTACAACCTGGAAGGTCTCATCACTCATATCATGGTTCAAGGACAGCCGTGGATGAACCTGCAGATGACGCTGAATCTGATGAAGTGCCTGCATCGCCGAAGCCAAAGAAACTGAAGAATCCTAAAGCTTCAAAGCCTGCCTCAGCACCAAAAATCTCACGAGCGAAGCCATTGGCTACTGCACCTCCTGAAGACAGTGTGCAGTCTGAAGATTTGTCACGCATCTCCAAGCCCTCGAGAGTAAAGATGCCTTTGCAACACACCAGCCAAGAACTGACTGCTGATGCTATTCTGCGCAACAACGCCATTGATCTGTCTAGCGATGAAGATCTTGCAAATGACGCTCTTGAGCAACTGATCAAGAGCAAAGAAGAAGCAGAAATCTTCAATAATTTGCCTCTCTATGTGGCAATCATCCATAACTTCATCAATGAGTGGTTTGACACGCCCAACCTCAGCTTTGAAGATCTACAACTTCCAATTGGCCTCAATGTCGCCTTCATTGGCGCCATTGCTTCTAAGCTAGCTCTAGCTCAGCGCATCGTTGAACTGAAGCAAAAGATCGACTATGAGAAAGCTCAGTTCGAGAAGCACATGGCCAAGCTCAGCGTGCAAGATGTCAAAAACTTCCAGATCATGCTGCACAAGCTCGAGGAAGCCTTTCTCAAGAAGCGTGAAGAAGCTCAAGGTTCTCGTGAGCGCATGAAGAGCCTGGCTGACAAGTGTCTGCAAGCCTACAATGAGGCTGAGAAGCGCAAGGCTCTTGGTCATCCTGTCATCGATCCCAGGATGGCTGCAAAGAAGAAGAAGAAGCCAGTTGTGACCGAACCCGTAGCACCAAGGCAGGAAGCACATCCCATTGTCTTCCCAGCCAGCATGACTGGCTCGAAGCCAAAGGTCAGGTCAACCGCTTCAGAACTGAAGAAGACGAGGACTGCTGAGGCTGAAGCCAGAAAGAGGAAACATCCTGAAGCCTCTGATGCTGCTCCCTCCAAGAAGAAGCGCAAAACCAAGAAGGATCGGGCTGCTCCCACAGAGCCCTTAGTTGTTGAACCTATCTCAATGGTTCGCCCTGCATCTGCACAACAAGAGCATCAACTGATTGTCCATGAGCCTGCTTCCACAGAGGCTCATGAAGCTGAAGACATTCCAGAAGCTGATCCCACCGCTGCTGAAGCCATTGGTCACCATGACAATGTTGAAGAGGATGTAGTTCTTCCTCAGATCGAGCACCAACTGGTATCATCGCCTGTGCTTACGCACAGCGAACTCATCAGCATTGGTCGTCCTCTGGCGCCAATTGCACGGGATGCATCATGGGCTGATCACCCACAACAACAAGTCACACCACCCGGCAAGAAGAAGAAGATGACTTTGAGGCCCAGCCAACTCCATCTCCAACGGCATCGCCAGCGTTACGCAGGCTTCGCAAAGGACCAAGGTCTCAAGTCCCTCTTTCGAGTGTTCCAGAAGGAGAAGTGCCCCACCAATCTGTTACACGTCAAGTGTTTCCAGATGCCACTCCTACTGTGAATGTCTCCAAGTCTGAGGCTAAAGCTGCTGAAGACATTCTGGCTGCATCAGTCGACGATACGCAATAAGAAGAACGTGTCCCTACTCCCCCCATTACTGAAGAAGCTGTTCTCGAGGAGAACGCGTCTTTGCTTGACCCTCCAGCTCATCAAGTGGAGGTTGAGAATCTTGAGGCTGCCACCACCAACACGAATGAAGCCAATGACGTTGTCATGGCTGAAGCAAATGTGGAGCCTGCACCAACCAATGTGCCAGAAGTCAATGAAGCCAATGATGCAACTGCTCCTGTTCCTGTGCCTGCTGCTGGTCCTCAGTTTGACTATCACGTTGAGCACAGACCTCATGTACAGAAGCCAATGCCAAGGTTACCCAGGTTTCTAGGTCCTGCATCAGCACCCAGATCCTTTAATGTCAACGGCTTCAAAGCAGACAACACCTTCTTCAATAGCGCCAAGAACCCCTACTCCAGGGAAAGAATATCTTCTGATCGGTTCTGGAGCTATCCGCAGCGAAGTTATTACTCATGCATTCTGTACAATCAAGGTCGCATTTTCCCTCATATGCATCTTGACACTGAAGCCATAACTGGTCTGCCTTGCTTGGAAGAAGCTCTGGATTGCTTCAAAGAGTCTGGATTGTTGCCGTTCGTTACCGACCAAGAGCACTAGAACGAAGAATTGCTGCTCCAATTCTATGCCACTCTTCACATTCGTGGCTACAACAGAGGTCCGAAGACTTGGGTCCTTGAGTGGATGACCGGCAATGTTCATCACGAAGCCAACGCCTTTGATTTCATTGAGCTCACTGGTCTGCCCACTCCTGGAGATCTTTATGAACCTGGTTGTCAGCTTCATAGTGCAGCTATGGAGAGTATCTTTCAGAAGCCTGAACCAAACATGAGTCAGATGCTTAGCATGATGAAGCCTTTGCCTCCAGATGTTGCATATCCTAAGGAGTTGTTTGTTGAAGACCTTGAGTATTTGCCACGCACTATCTATCACATTATCAGGTGAACTCTCTGGCCCATCAAAGGACATTCTCCACATGCAAAGCTGGAAGGTGCAATGAAGACTTTGGTCTTTTATATTCTTCACGGCAAATGCTTCAATGCACAAGACTTCTTCATCCGCCAACTTGCTGCATTAGGATCTGATCTTTTTGGCTTGAAGTTTTACGCTCCATGGATAATGCGGCTGATCAAACTACACTTAGCTGTCTCATATCAGCCCTCTGCTCGCAATCATCGGATCTTTCTGCCTGACGTTGATATGTCCGTTGAAGCCATCTATCCAGAGTCTGCCAAGGAGCCTCTTAGTCTTCAGAATGCTAAGCATCAAAGCTTCTCTCAAAACATTGAAGGAGTTGAAGCAGTCACTCATTTTTATCCTCTGGCTGGTACTACACGTGCACCTCATCGTGCCCTCACTGAAGCCACTGAAAGCACCATTGCCCAACAGCCCAAGAAGCGATCTCGTGTTCTCAATGACCGAGAGCTTCTGGTTGCCCTTCATCAGAAACAGGATAGGCACCATGACTGGCTGAAGTGCCAAATGCAAAGCCTCTTGGTGGATGTCAACCGCATTCGCAATCTTGCCACCAAGAATGCCTTTGTTGCCCATGAAACCTGTCGGCATACATGGAAAGGGCTGACGCTTATGTGTTCTGAAGATGATCTTCAAGAGGATGGCTTCTCTGAACGTTTCAAGTTTGACTCCACACCTCCAAGAAGGACTGTGCTGCGATGAACTCTGTCTCTTGAAGACTCTGAGTTCTCTTCCTCCGCGGCAACTGTGAATGCCAGAGTGATCGATGACGAAGACGATGCCACTTCACCGCCCCCTCCTTCTGCATGCATCGACACTGCCCCGGGTTCGTCTGCACCGCCTAACAACACCAACGACCTTGCTGCTTCACCTACTCCACATGGGAACGAGTAGACGCTCTATGTCTTCAAACCTTTTTGGTCCTTACTGACAAAAGGGGGAGAAGCATATGAGTTTTATAGTCTTCAAGCGGGTCCATATGGGCGGTTACTTTATATTTTGCCTAGTGTCACTACTAGGAAAAGGGCTAGTAATGGCGCACCAGTTTTGCCCACTAATGGTGCACTGCGGGTGTGCCATTAGTATCATGCCACTAGTATTTCTTACTAATGGCGCACCACCGGTGCGCCATTAGTATCTGGTATACTAATGGCGCACCGAGCAGTGCGCCATTAGTATAGAACACCATGCGCCATTAGTATGCCTCCCAGGGGGCCATATTTAACCATGTGCTTTGGCATACTAATGGCGCACTGTTGGGTGATGCGCCATTAGTGTGATTATAACAGTGCGCCATTAGTGTCTTGTGTGGTGCGCCACTAGTATGAATATTAGGGATTTTTTTCATTTCTGATATTTTCACAGGTTAAAAAATATTAGAGATAACATACAACACAGATCTCCTTAGCTTACATACAGGGGGCCATATGTAACGATGTTACCTGCATCCACCAGATCATATCCAACACACAAGTTTCATCATATATACATACATAGCCAACACATAGTTCCATCGTTACATATTACAAAAGTTTCACAATGTTCATTCAACACCGTTATCCATCAATTCACAAAAGTTTCACATTGATACAAAATAAAAACACAAATGGAAAAGAAGCACTCCATCCATGCAAGCTTCCGTGAATTAAATCAAATCTGCAAAATGATAAACAAGAAGTTAGAAGAAGAAGAAGAAGAAGAAGAAGAAGAAGAAGAAGAAGAAGAAGAAGAAGAAGAAGAAGAAGAAGAAGAGAAGAAGAAGAAGAAGAAGACTAGAAGAAGAATAAGAAGAAGAATAAGAAGAATAAGAAGAAGACTATAAGCTTATTATGTAAACTTGATCATTTTGTGCTAACATAAGTAATTTTGGAGAAGCATATAAGCTCTAAGTTAGCATATTAGAGCCAACTTAAGTAAAATGAAGCTAACCTATGTCATTTTGGATAAGAAGAAGAATAAGAAGAAGACTAGAAGCTTATTATGTAAACTTGATCACTTTGTGCTAACATAAGTAATTTTGGAGCTAACCTATAGGAAACTAAGCATATAAGCTCTAAGTTAGCATATTAGAGCCAACTTAGGTAAAATGAAGCTAACCTATGTCATTTTGGATAAGAAGAAGAATAAGAAGAAGACTATAAGCTTATTATGTAAACTTGATCATTTTGTGCTAACATAAGTAATTTTGGAGCTAACCTATAGGAAACTAAGCATATAATTAAGCTCTAAGTTAGCATATTAGAGCCAGCTTAGGTAAAATGAAGCTAACATATGTCATTTTGGATAAGAAGAACTATAAGCTTATTATGTAAACTTGATCATTTTGTGCTAACATAAGTAATTTTGGAGCTAACCTATAGGAAACTAAGCATATTAGAGATAAATAGGTAATTAAGTATATATATATCATTTTGGAGATCTGACATACCTGACATAGTTCAGTTCTCATTGTTCTTCTCCTTATCCTTCCTCAGCCTGATGCGCCAAGAGCGGTGAGGCGGTGGAGGCAGTGGAGGCAGCTGTGGGATGTAGTCTTCTACCACAATTGGCGTGGTCATGTCGCCCAGCTGTGGGATCGCCGGCGCCACCACCGGTGCGTGGTAATTGTCAGGCACCACTACCATCGCGAGGCCACGCTCAGCCACCACCATCTCTTGCCCATGGTCAGCCACCACCATATCTTGCCCATGGTCAACCACCACCATCTCTTGCCCATGGTCAGCCACCACCATCTCTTGCACCTGGTCAGCCACCACCATCTCTTGCCCTTGGTCAGCCACCACCAACGCTAGGTCATCCTCAGCCTGATGCCCATCGTGATCCTGCAGCTCCTCATCCCCACTCTGCTCCTCTTCTCCCCCACTCCAGTCCGGATCATCCTTCTTGTTGTCTTCGCTGCTGCCAGAATCGCTGCTACTTTCGCTAAGGCCAGAATCGCTGTTGCTTTTGCTACAGCCATAATTGTTGCTGCTTTGGCTGTAGCCAGTGTCGCTGTTGTTGATCCCATTGCCTGTCCAAATGCAACAATAACCGTTAACAATCGATGTGAGACAAAGCCAAATATGGAGGAATAAGAAGAGGCAGAATGCACTGGCATCTTCGTCTTCAGCGTAGCGCATGCGACACATAGTCTTGTTGAAAACCGTCACGATGAGCATTGTGGCGTCATCGTCGTACCTCAAGAGAAGAAAGTACCCGGTCCGCAGGTCGTAGGCACTGTAGAACTTCTCCCAGCCATGGCACAGGTACATGTGGCCCTCCTCGATCACCAACTCCATGTCCCACAGCCTGCGAACCCCGCTGCCGGCCTGTCGGAGCTTCACATTATCTGGCGGATCTTCACCCAGCACCTTCATAAAAGCGTCAGGCAGCCTCTGCAATTTGGGACAAGGAGTGATGTAGCAAACAACAGAGTTATCATAATGAGATGGGTGAAGGGGAGATCTCTCGTTTTATATACCTGCCTCGTGGCTGATACTGAAGAAGAAAGTACGATAGTGAAGAACTCGAAAGCATCCAACTCGTACTCCGGTGAGGCAGAGCGGCGGTGGCTGCTTCCCCCCATCTCTGATAAGCAGCAGAAGAGACCAATTAGTACCCTTACAACATTATAGCAGCATAAATTTTGAGCAGAAGATAATCAACATTAGTCGCAAGTACCCCATATGTCCTATTTTTAGCAAAGTCATGCTAAAATTCACGGAAAATTTCAGCATGACCTTTGCTGAAAATAGGACATATGGAATACCCGAATTTGCCGGAATGGAAGTTAATCCACATTCCGGCAAACTCAAGGGCCTCTCAGGGTACCTGCAATATCATTATCCCCGCGTAATGAAGTCTCCAATGGGTCATTTCAGAAGATCACAAGTAGCATCATCACAAGTACAACATCATCTATAGCTTTATATTAACAAAGCATCAGCACATATACAAAAGACCACTTATGCCAACAATATGGTTTATATCAGATTCGAAGTTAGAAACAGGAAAAACCGGTGCTTCAAAGCCTACTGGACACAATTTACATCTATTAGTACGGGATGTCCTGACTAATTTCAAGTGTTCACAGGTGAACTTGTACCATGGATGAGCCTAGTGCTTCATTAGTCAACTGAACAGAGATAATAGTGCATAACACCATACATAAAGTGATGAGCATACATTCTACTGTCCAAGAAAATTAACTGAGTAGTATTGTGTCAAGTTCAGTTTAAAAATTCAGTTACTGCTTGAGTGATTTGACACAAAAAATTACTCCCAAAAATTACAATGACTGTATATATTCACTGTAATTCATCTGCTCACAGAAAAATTAATAATCAAAATCAAATTACAATAGGCGTCCCAGGTTTGACCCCATGATACGTGCTATCCTCGGATTATTCCTCTTCTGAACAAAGCATCATTTTCTAACCAAGGCATAGCTCAAGAAAACCACTTGCTTTGACCAGAACTAGCTGATTACCCCAAATCTCATGGTAAAATTAGCAAGGCAAAGCATTTCTCTTACATGACCATAGCAAGAATGACACACTCCATATAATCTGGTGAGATAGCAGCAGCAATCTCAAAAAAAAGCGGAGACATCATACATACCACCAGAGCATCGCCCACAGACATCCAGGTACATCACCCACTATTATTGCGTGTAAAAAGGCCTAATATCCACTAGTATTGCCTATTGATCATATACTACCTACTCATATTTTATTCCATCATTTTACCAGTTGTTAAACCACAGATTAGGGTCTGTCTAGGAGGTTAGTCAATGTAAAAATTGAAAAGCTAGCTAGCAGTACAGTAAGCAGAAGCAGCTCAGGCAGGCGCAGGGGCGCGCGCGGGACGGCAAGCAGGGCCGGCACGGCTAGGTGCGTGCGCGGGTGTGCAAGGCAGCGAGCGGCCGCCGGAGGCCGTAGCGGAATGGGGAATGGTGGAGAGAGGGATAAAGAAGGAAGGAGGAGAGGTACCTGGTCGCCGGAGGGGTCGGGGTCGGGGTCGGGTCCGAGCTCATCCGGGTCCTCGCTCGCCGTGGTCGAAGGAGAGCAGGGGCCGGTGGCGGAGGACAGCAGGGGTAGGCGGGGTGGGTGCGTCGGGGCCGCGCTCGCCGGCTGCTGCAGGGGCCGGAGGAGGCCCTCGCTCATCGGAGGGAGAGGAGCGGGCGGCGCGCGCTCGGCCGATCCCGTTCGGGGGGTGCGGGGGCGGCGGGGGTGGAGTCCCGCGGGGGTCGGGGCGGCGGTGTCGGGGCAGCGCAAGACCACAGCGGCGGCGGCGGCGCCGACGACGTGCAGGCGCGGCGGACGGAGGGGGCGGCGGCGTACGTTTGGGGTCGAGTGGGGGATCTGGCGAGGGAGGGAGGCCACACAGTGCGAGGGGGATAGGTGGAGTGGGGGAGGGTTAGCAATGTCGCACCTCCCCCTAGTGCGCCATAAGTACGATGATTCTAATGGCGCAGCTCCCCCTGGTGCGCCATTAGAATTTTGTTTTAATTACTAGCCCGACTGGTCAGGTTATATTCCACCTAACCCTATCTCCAACAGAACACGCCCACTGGCCCGACTGGTCAGCACGCAGCACACACACTAGGAGGTCCTGGGTTCAATTCCCAGGCTCCCCAATTTTTGTTTTTATGCATTTAAAATGCTGTTTGATATTTATTTGTGTTTAAATATGTTCAAACATGTTTAAATCATAACAACGTAACTGGGTGATTGTAAAGGAGCTCTACAGGTGTCTCCAAAGGTACATGTTGGGTTGGCGTATTTCGAGATTAGGATTTGTCACTCCGATTGTCGGAGACGTATCTCTGGGCCCTCTCGGTAATGCACATCACATAAGCCTTGCAAGCATTGCAACTAATGAGTTAGTTGTGAGATGATATATTACAAAAGAGTAAAGAGACTTGCCGGTAACGAGATTGAATCTCGGGCAAGTAACATACCGATGACAAAGGGAACAACGTATGTTGTTATGCGGTTTGACCGATATAGATCTTCGTAGAATATGTAGGAGCCAATATGAGCATCCAGGTTCCGCTATTGGTTATTGACCGGAGACGTGTCTCGGTCATGTCTACATTGTTCTCGAACCCGTAGGGTCCGCACGCTTAAGGTTTCGATGATAGTTATATTATGAGTTTATGCATTTTGATGTACCGAAGTTTGTTCGGAGTCCCGGATGTGATCACGGACATGACGAGGAGTCTCGAAATGGTCGAGACATAAAGATTGATATATTGGAAGCCTATATTTGGATATCAGAAGTGTTCCGGATGAAATCGGGATTTTACCGAAGTACCGGGAGGTTACCGGAACCCCCCGAGAGGTATATGGGCCTTAGTGGGCTTTAGTGGAAGAGAGGAGAGGTGACCAGGGCTGGGCCGCGCGCCCTTCCCCCCTAGTCCGAATAGGACAAGGAGAGGAGGGCGGCGCCCCCCCCCCTTCCTTCTCTCTCTCCTCTTTCCCCCTCCCGAATCCTATTCCAACTAGGAAAGGGAGGAATCCTACTCCCGGTGGGAGTAGGACTCCTCCTGGCGCGCCCTCCTCCTGGCCGGCCGCACCCCCCCTTGATCCTTTATATACGGGGGCAGGGGACACCTCTAGACACAAGTTGATCCACGTGATCATATTCTTAGCCGTGTGCGGTGCCCCCTTCCACCATAATCCTCGATAATATTGTAGCGGTGCTTATGCGAAGCCCTGCGACGGTAGTACATCAAGATCATCACCACGCCGTCGTGCTGACGGAACTCTTCCCCGACACTTTGCTGGATCGGAGTCCGGGGATCGTCATCGAGATGAACGTGTGCTAGAACTCGGAGGTGCCGTAGTTTCGGTGCTTGATCAGTCGGGCCGTGAAGACGTACGACTACATCAACCGCGTTGTGCTAACGCTTCCGCTGTCGGTCTACAAGGGTACGTAGATCACACTCTCCCCTCTCATTGCTATGCATCACCATGATCTTGCGTGTGCGTAGGAAATTTTTTGAAATTACTATGTTCCCCAACAGTGGCATCCGAGCCTGGTTTTATGTGTTGAAGTTATTTGCACGAGTAGAACACAAGTGAGTTGTGGGCGATATAAGTCATACTCTTACCAGCATGTCATACTTTGGTTCGGCGGTATTGTTGGACGAAGCGGCCCGGAACAACATTACGCGTACGCTTACGCGAGACCGGTTCTCCCGACGTGCTTTGCACAAAGGTGGCTAGCGGGTGATAGTTTCTCCAACTTTAGTTGAACCGAGTGTGGCTACGCCCGGTCCTTGCGAACGTTAAAACAGCACCAACTTGATAAACTATCATTGTGGTTTTGATTCGTAGGTAAGATTGGTTCTTGCTTAAGCCCGTATCAGCCACGTAAAACTTGCAACAACAAAGTAGAGGACGTCTAACTTGTTTTTGCAGGGCATGTTGTGATTTGATATGGTCAAGACATGATGCTAAATTTTATTGTATGAGATGATCATGTTTTGTAACCGAGTTATCGGCAACTGGCAGGAGCCATATGGTTGTCGCTTTAGTGTATGAAATGCAATCGCGCTGTAATGCTTTACTTTATCACTAAGCGGTAGCGATAGTCGTGGAAGCATAAGATTGGCGAGATGACAACGATGCTACGATGGAGATCAAGGTGTCGCGCCGGTGATGATGGTGATCACGACGGTGCTTCGAAGATGGAGATCACAAGCACAAGATGATGATGGCCATATCATATCACATATATTGATTGCATGTGATGTTTATCTTTTATGCATCTTATCTTGCTTTGATTGATGGTAGCATTATAAGATGATCTCTCACTAATTATCAAGAAGTTTTCTCCCTGAGTATGCACCGTTGCGAAAGTTCTTCGTGCTGAGACACCACGTGATGATCGGGTGTGATAGGCTCTACGTTCAAATACAACGGGTGCAAAACAGTTGCACACGCGGAATACTCAGGTTATACTTGAGGAGCCAAGCATATACAAATATGGCCTTGGAACACGGAGACCGAAAGGTCGAGCGTGAATCATATGGTAGATATGATCAACATAGTGATGTTCACCAATGAAACTACTCCATCTCACGTGATGATCGGACATGGTTTAGTTGATTTGGATCACATTATCACTTAGAGGATTAGAGGGATGTCTATCTAAGTGGGAGTTCTTAAGTAATATGATTAATTGAACCTAAATTTATCATGAACTTAGTACCTGATAGTATCTTGCTTGTTTATGTTTGATTGTAGATAGATGGCCCGTGCTGTTGTTCCGTTGAATTTTAATGCGTTCCTTGAGAAAGCAAAGTTGAAAGATGATGGTAGCAATTACTGAAGGAAATATGCCCTAGAGGCAATAATAAAGTTATTATTTATTTCCTTATATCATGATAAATGTTTATTATTCATGCTAGAATTGTATTAGCCGGAAACATAATACATGTGTGAATACATAGACAAACAAAGTGTCACTAGTATGCCTCTACTTGACTAGCTCGTTAATCAAAGATGGTTATGTTTCCTAACCATGAACAAGTAGTTGTTATTTGATTAACGGGATCACATCATTAAGTGAATGATCTGATTGACATGACCCATTCCATTAGCTTAGCACCCGATCGTTTAGTATGTTGCTATTGCTTTCTTCATGACTTATACATGTTCCTATGACTATGAGATTATGCAACTCCCATTTGCCGGAGGAACACTTTGTGTGCTACCAAACATCACAACGTAACTGGGTGATTATAAAGGAGCTCTACAGGTGTCTCCAAAGGTACATGTTGGGTTGGCGTATTTCGAGATTAGGATTTGTCACTCTGATTGTCGGAGAGGTATCTCTGGGCCCTCTCGGTAATGCACATCACTTAAGCCTTGCAAGCGTTGCAACAAATGAGTTAGTTGCGGGATGATGTATTACAGAACGAGTAAAGAGACTTGCCGGTAACGAGATTGAACTAGGTATTTGGAATACCGACGATCGAATCTCGGGCAAGTAACATACCGATGACAAAGGGAACAACGTATGTTGTTATGCGGTCTGGCCGATAAAGATCTTCGTAGAATATGTAGGAGCCAATATGAGCATCCAGGTTCCGCTATTGGTTATTGACCGGAGACATGTCTCGGTCATGTCTACATTGTTCTCGAACCCGTAGGGTCCGCACGCTTAAGGTTACGATGACA
This sequence comes from Triticum aestivum, assembly GCF_018294505.1. NCBI lineage: Eukaryota > Viridiplantae > Streptophyta > Magnoliopsida > Poales > Poaceae > Triticum > Triticum aestivum. The sequence continues at coordinate 701,873,363 of NC_057800.1, forward strand.
GTTATATTATGAGTTTATGCATTTTGATGTACCAAAGGTTGTTCGGAGTCCCGGATGTGATCACGGACGTGACGAGGAGTCTCAAAATGGTCGAGACATAAAGATTGATATATTGGAAGCCTATGTTTGGATACCGGAAGTGTTCCGGGTGAAATCGGGATTTTACTGGAGTACCGGGAGGTTACCGGAACCCCCCGGGAGCTAAATGGGCCATGATGGGCCTTAGTGGAAAAGAGAAGAGGCAGACCTACATGGGCCGCGCGCCCCTCCCCTCCCTTGGTCCGAATAGGACAAGGAGAGGGGGCCGGCCCCTCTCTCTCTTCCCCCCCCCCTCCGCGAATCGTATTCCAACTAGGATTGGGAGGGGGGGAATCCTACTCCTAGAGGGAGTAGGACTCTCCTGGCGTGCCCTCCTTGGCCGGCCGCCTCCCCCCCCCCCTTAGTCCTTTATATACGGAGGCAGGGGCACCCCAGAGACACACAAGTTGATCCACGTGATCTATTCCTTAGCCGTGTGCGGCGCCCCCAGCCACCATAGTCCTCGATAATATTGTAGCGGTGCTTAGGCGAAGCCCTGCAGCAGTACTACGTCAAGATCGTCACCACGCCGTCGTGCTGACGGAACTCTTCCCCGACACTTTGCTGGATCGGAGTTCGGGGATCGTCATCGAGCTGAACGTGTGCTAGAACGCGGAGGTGCCGTAGTTTCGGTGCTTGATCGATCGGATCGTGGAGACGTACGACTACATCAACCAAATGCTTCCGTTGTCGATCTACTAGGTATGTAGATCATACTCCCCCTCTCATTGCTATGCATCACCATGATCTTGCGTGTGCGTAGGAAATTTTTTGAAATTACTACGTTCCCCAACAGTGGCATCCGAGCCTAGGTTTTATATGTTGATGTTATATGCACGAGTAGAACACAAGTGAGTTGTGGGCGATATAAGTCATACTGCTTACCAGCATGTCACACTTTGGTTCAGCGGTATTGTTGGATGAAGCGGCCCAGACCGACATTACGCGTACGCTTACGTGAGACCGGTTCTCCCGACGTGCTTTGCACAGAGGTGGCTTGTGGGTGACAGTTTCTCCAACTTTAGTTGAACTGAGTGTGGCTACGCCCGGTCCTTGCGAAGGTTAAAACAGCACCAACTTGACAAACTATCGTTGTGGTTTTGATGCGTAGGTAAGATTGGTTCTTGCTTAAGCCCGTAGCAGCCACGTAAAAACTTGCAACAACAAAGTAGAGGACGTCTAACTTGTTTTTGCAGGGCATGTTGTGATGTGATATGGTCAAGACATGATGCTAAATTTTATTGTATGAGATGATCATGTTTTGTAACCGAGTTATCGGCAACTGGCAGGAGCCATATGGTTGTCGCTTTATTGTATGCAATGCAATCGCGCTGTAATGCTTTACTTTATCACTAAACGGTAGCGATAGTCGTGGAAGCACAAGCTCGGCGAGACGACAACGATGCTACGATGGAGATCAAGGTGTCGCACCGGTGACGATGGTGATCACGACGGTGCTTCAGAGATGGAGATCACAAGCACAAGATGATGATGGCCATATCATATCACTTATATTGATTGCATGTGATGTTTATCTTTTATGCATCTTATCTTGCTTTGATTGACGGTAGCATTATAAGATGATCTCTCACTAAATTATCAAGTAGTGTTCTCCCTGAGTATGCACCGTTGTGAAAGTTCTTCGTGCTGAGACACCACGTGATGATCGGGTGTGATAGGCTCTACGTTCAAATACAACGGGTGCAAAACAGTTGCACACGCGGAATACTCAGGTTAAACTTGACGAGCCAAGCATATACAGATATGGCCTCGGAACACGGAGACCGAAAGGTCGAGCGTGAATCATATAGTAGATATGATCAACCTAAAGATGTTCACCAATGAAACTACTCCATCTCACGTGATGATCGGACATGGTTTAGTTGATTTGGATCACGTAATCACTTAGAGGATTAGAGGGATGTCTATCTAAGTGGGAGTTCTTTAAGTAAATTAACTGAACATAAATTTATCATGAAACTTAGTACCTGATTAGTATCTTGCTTGTTTATGTTTGATTGTAGATAGATGGCTCGTGCTGTTGTTCCATTGAATTTTAATGCGTTCCTTGAGAAAGCAAAGTTGAAAGATGATGGTAGCAATTACACGGACTGGGTCCGTAACTTGAGGATTATCCTCATTGCTGCACAGAAGAATTACGTCCTGGAAGCACCGCTGGGTGCCAGGCCTGCTTCAGGAGCAACACCGGATGTTATGAACGTCTCGCAGAGCAAAGCTGATGACTACTCAATAGTTCAGTGTGCCATGCTTTACGGCTTAGAATCGGGACTTCAACGACATTTTGAACGTCATGGAGTATATGAGATGTTCCAGGAGTTGAAGTTAATATTTCAAGCAAATGCCCGGATTGAGAGAAGTCTCCAATAAGTTGTATAGCTGCAAAATGGAGGAGAACAGTTCTGTCAGTGAGCATATACTCAAAATGTCTGGGTATAATAATCACTTGATTCAGTTGGGAGTTAATCTTCCAGATGACTGCATCATTGACAGAATTCTCCAATCACTGCCACCAAGCTACAAGAGCTTCGTGATGAACTATAATATGCAAGGGATGAATAAGACTATTCCCGAGCTCTTCGCGATGCTGAAAGCTGCGGAGGTAGAAATCAATAAGGAGCATCAAGTGTTGATGGTCAACAAGACCACTAGTTTCAAGAAAAAGGGCGAAGGGAAGAAGAAGGGGAACTTCAAAAAGAACGGCAAGCAAGTGGCTACTCAAGAGAAGAAACCCAAACCTGGACCTAAGCCTGAAACTGAGTGCTTCTATTGCAAGCAGGCTGGTCACTGGAAGCGGAACTGCCCCAAGTATTTGGCGGATAAGAAGGATGGCAAGGTGAACAAAGGTATATGTGATATACATGTTATTGATGTGTACCTTACTAATGCTCGTAGTAGCACCTGGGTATTTGATACTGGTTCTGTTGCTAATATTTGCAACTCGAAACAGGGACTACGGATTAAGCGAAGATTGGCTAAGGACGAGGTGACGATGCGCGTGGGAAACGGTTCCAAAGTCGATGTGATCGCAGTCGGCACGCTACCTCTACATCTACCTTCGGGATTAATATTAGACCTAAATAATTGTTATTTGGTGCCAGCGTTAAGCATGAACATTATATCTGGATCTTGTTTAATGCGAGACGGTTATTCATTTAAATCAGAGAATAGTGGTTGTTCTATTTATATGAGTAATATCTCTTATGGTCATGCACCCTTGAGGAGTGGTCTATTCTTGTTGAATCTCGATAGTAGTAACACACATATTCATAATGTTGAAGCCAAAAGATGCAGAGTTGATAATGATAGTGCAACATATTTGTGGCACTATCATTTAGGTCATATCTGTGTAAAGCGCATGAAGAAACTCCATACTGATGGACTTTTGGAACCACTTGATTATGAATCACTTGGTACTTGCGAACCGTGCCTTATGGGCAAGATGACCAAAACGCCGTTCTCCGGTACTATGGAGAGAGCAACAGATTTGTTGGAAATCATACATACAGATGTATGTGGTCCGATGAATATTGAGGCTTGTGGCGAATATCGTTATTTTCTCACCTTCACAGATGATTTAAGCAGATATGGGTATGTCTACTTAATGAAACATAAGTCTGAAACGTTTGAAAAGTTCAAAGAATTTCAGAGTGAAGTTGAAAATCATCGTAACAAGAAAATAAAGTTTCTACGATCTGATCTTGGAGGAGAATATTTGAGCTACGAGTTTGGTGTACATTTGAAAAATTGTGGAATAGTTTCGCAACTCACGCCACCCGGAACACCACAGCGTAATGGTGTGTCCGAACGTCGTAATCGTACTTTACTAGATATGGTGCGATCTATGATGTCTCTTACTGATTTACCGCTATCTTTTTGGGGATACGCTCTAGAGACGGCCGCATTCACGTTAAATAGGGCACCATCAAAATCCGTTGAGACGACACCTTATGAACTGTGGTTTCGCAAGAAACCAAAGTTGTCGTTTCTGAAAGTTTGGGGCTGTGATGCTTATGTGACAAAGCTTCAACCTGATAAGCTTGAACCCAAATCGGAGAAATGTGTCTTCATAGGATATCCAAAGGAGACTATTGGATACACCTTCTATCACAGATCCGAAGGCAAGACTTTTGTTGCTAAATTCGAAAACTTTCTAGAGAAGGAGTTTCTCTCGAAAGAAGTGAGTGGGAGGAAAGTAGAACTTGATGAGGTAACTGTACCTGCTCCCTTATTGGAAAGTAGTACATCACAGAATCCAATTTCTGTGACACCTACACCAATTAGTGAGGAAGCTAATGATGATGATCATGAAGCTTCAGAACAAGATACTACTGAACCTCGTAGATCAACCAGAGTAAGATCCGCACCAGAGTGGTACGGTAATCCTGTTCTGGAAGTCATGCTACTAGATCATGATGAACCTACGAACTATGGAGAAGCGATGGTGAGCCCAGATTCCACAAAATGGCTTGAAGCCATGAAATCTGAGATGGGATCCATGTATGAGAACAAAGTATGGACTTTGGTTGACTTGCCCAATGATCGGCAAGCAATTGAGAATAAATTGATCTTTAAGAAGAAGACTGACGCTGACGGTAATGTTACTGTCTACAAAGCTCGACTTGTCACAAAAGGTTTTCGACAAGTTCAAGGGATTGACTACGATGAGACCTTCTCACCCGTAGCGATGCTTAAGTCTGTCTGAATCATGTTAGCAATTGCCGCATTTTATGATTATGAAATTTGGCAGATGGATGTCAAAACTGCATTCCTGAATGGATTTCTGCAAGAAGAGTTGTATATGATGCAACCAGAAGGTTTTGTCGATCCAAAGGGAGCTAACAAAGTGTGCAAGCTCCAGCGATCCATTTATGGACTGGTGCAAGCCTCTCGGAGTTGGAATAAACGCTTTGATAGTGTGATCAAAGCATTTGGTTTTATACAAACTTTTGGAGAAGCCTGTATTTACAAGAAAGTGGGTGGGAGCTCTGTAGCATTTCTAATATTATATGTAGATGACATATTACTAATTGGAAATGATATAGAATTTCTGGATAGCATAAAGGGATACTTGAATAAGAGTTTTTCAATGAAAGACCTCGGTGAAGCTGCTTACATATTAGGCATTAAGATCTATAGAGATAGATCAAAACGCTTAATTGGACTTTCAAAAACCACATACCTTGACAAAGTTTTGAAGAAATTCAAAATGGATCAAGCAAAGAAAGGGTTCTTGCCTATGTTACAAGGTGTGAAATTGAGTAAGACTCAATGCCCGACCACTGCAGAAGATAGAGAGAATATGAAAGATGTTCCCTATGCATCAGCCATAGGATCTATCATGTATGCAATGTTGTGTACTAGACCTGATGTGTGCCTTACTATAAGTCTAGCAGGGAGGTACCAAAGTAATCCAGGAGTGGATCACTGGACAGCGGTCAAGAACATCCTGAAATACCTGAAAAGGACTAAGGATATGTTTCTCATATATGGAGGTGACAAAGAGCTCATCGTAAATGGTTACTTTGATGCAAGCTTTGACACTGATCCGGAAGATTCTAAATCGCAAACCGGATACGTGTTTACATTAAACGGTGGAGCTCTCAGTTGGTGCAGTTCTAAAGAAAGCGTTGTGGCGGGATCTACATGTGAAGCGGAGTACATAGCTGCTTCGGAAGCAGCAAACGAAGGAGTCTGGATGAAGGAGTTCATATCCGATCTAGGTGTCATACCTAGTGCATCGGGTCCAATGAAAATCTTTTGTGACAATACTGGTGCGATTGCCTTGGCAAAGGAATCCAGATTTTACAAGAGAACCAAGCACATCAACAGACGCTTCAATTCCATCCGGGATCTAGTCCATGTGGGAGACATAGAGATTTGCAAGATACATACGGATCTGAACATAGCAGACCCGTTGACTAAGCCTCTTCCACGAGCAAAACATGATCAGCACCAAAGTTCCATGGGTGTTAGAATCATTACTGTGTAATCTAGATTATTGACTCTAGTGCAAGTGGGAGACTGAAGGAAATATGCCCTAGAGGCAATAATATTGTTATTATTTTATTTCCTTATATCATGATAAATGTTTATTATTCATGCTAGAATTGTATTATCCGGAAACATAATACTTGTGTGAATACATAGACAAACCAAACGTCACTAGTATGCCTCTACTTGACTAGCTCGTTAATCGAAGATGGTTATGTTTCCTAACCATAGACATGTGTTGTCATTTGATTAATGGGATCACATCATTAGGAGAATGATGTGATTGACATGACCCATTCCATTAGCTTAGCACCCGATCGTTTAGTATGTTGCTATTGCTTTCTTCATGACTTATACATGTTCCTATGTCTATGAGATTATGCAACTCCCGTTTACCGGAGGAACACTTTGTGTGCTACCAAACGTCACAACGTAACTGGGTGATTATAAAGGAGCTCTACAGGTGTCTCCAAAGGTACATGTTGGGTTGGCGTATTTCGAGATTAGGATTTGTCACTCCGATTGTCGGAGAGGTATCTCTGGGCCCTCTCGGTAATGCACATCACATAAGCCTTGCAAGCATTGCAACTAATGAGTTAGTTGTGAGAAGATGTATCACGAAAGGAGTAAAGAGACTTGCCGGTAACGAGATTGAACTAGGTATTGAGATACCGACGATCGAATCTCGGGCAAGTAACATACCGATGACAAAGGGAACAACGTATGTTGTTATGCGGTCTGACCGATATAGATCTTCGTAGAATATGTAGGAGCCAATATGAGCATCCAAGTTCCGCTATTGGTTATTGACCGGAGACGTGTCTCGGTCATGTCTACATTGTTCTTGAACCCGTAGGGTCCGCACGCTTAAGGTTTCGATGACAGTTATATTATGAGTTTATGCATTTTGATGTACCGAAGTTTGTTCGGAGTCCCGGATGTGATCACGGACATGACGAGGAGTCTCAAAATGGTCGATACATAAAGATTGATATATTGGAAGCCTATATTTGGATATCGGAAGTGTTCCGGATGAAATCGCGATTTTACCAGAGTACCGGGAGGTTACCGGAACCCCCCGGGAGGTATATGGGCCTTAGTGGGCTTTAGTGGAAGAGAGGAGAGGTGACCAGGGCTGGGCCGCGCGCCCCTCCCCCCCTAGTCCGAATAGGACAAGGAGAGGGGGGCGGCGCCCCCCCCCTTCCTTCCCTCTCTCCTCTTTCCCCCTCCCGAATCATATTCCAACTAGGAAAGGGGGGGAATCCTACTCCCGGTGGGAGTAGGACTCCTCCTAGCGCGCCCTCCTCCTGGCCGGCCGCACCCCCCCCCCCCCTTGATGTAACATCCCAAAATTCTAAATTTTGGAATGTTATAATAAATAGATAAGATTTGATTGATTGTTTGATTGATTGTCTGAAATTAAGTGAATTCGAAACTTTTGAAAGTTAAATGAGAGGGAATAAAAGGACTTTCCCAAACTTTCATATTTGCTTTTATGATCTCCATGAATTCAAATTCTTTTCAACACAAAACCTTAGAGAGAAGATGACATGACTTCTTTCATTTAAAATGAAAAGGGTGTTTGAAAAATATTTGAATTCCATTGGGAAATATTTTCCACTTCAAAAACTTTATGCAACTCAATGATTTTCACGAGAGAAGATAAAATGACTTCTTCAAATTATGAAATATGAGTTGGGAGTTTCAAAGGATCAATTTCAAGTCCTTTTGGAATTAATTTTCAATTTGGATTTATTTGAGTTTTATTCAAATTATTTTTCTCCAAAAATAAAATATATGGAAATTAGGGTAACATGATTCCCTACAATAGAAAATTGGAGAAAAATTAATTTGAAATCATTTTGGTATTTTAAAAAAATGATTTTTGTTGGATTTTAATAGACCAATAGCACTCTTTGATTTATCTGGTTTTGTGAGGATTTTATTTGGCATATTAAAAATGTCGATGTTGTAGAAAATCTTTTTCTGAAAATTTTGATATATTATATGCCTATATAATATTTTATTTTATTTTGTTTTTCTTTCTTTCTTTGTCTGTGTTTATTTAAAAAAAATCCCCTCACCAACTGGGCCGGCCCAGCCAGCCCACGTCGCCCGCGCCATTCATCCCCGACCTCGGGACGGAGTCCCGAGCCGCCACGGCATCGCCGCCGCCGCCGTGTCCGCCCCGGCCTCCCCTTGCCCCTTCTCCAAGGCGTCACCGCCCCCTTCTCCCCTATAAATGCACCGGCCCCGCCTCGCCTCCTCTCGTTTCGCCGCCGCCCTCGCCTGCATCTCATTGCGCCGCCCGCGCTCGATCCGAGCCGCCGCCGCCGTTTTGGTTCGCCGCCGCCGCCTGCTGCCGCCGACGCCATTGCCGCTACCTCGCGCCGCGTGGCCGCCCCGCGCAGCCTCCTGCCGCTGCTGTCGCCTCACCGGAGCCACCGCGCCGCCTCGCCTTGCTGTCGCCGGAGATCGCCGGAAACCGCCGCCGTTGCCGAAAACCGATCCGCTCCCCGGTCCGCCCAACCCGCCGGTTTTTTTTCAAAACCGTCACGAACCGGTAAAACCACCACCCGGTTTTTCCGTTTTTTTATTAGGTTTCTCTTCAAAAAAAAAGAGAAAAAAACCGATCGGTATCCTCTAAATAGTGAATGTTTTCTGTTTAGGCCTTTGTAGTGGACGAATTCGTCACTTATGTTTCTATAGCGGATGTTCGTCGGTTAAGTTTTTCTTTTTCCTGTTTTATTTAGGATAGGGACCTCTTCGTAAATAAAGTTTTTACCGAATAGTCCATGTTCTTCAAACAGTCATAACTTTTTGCTCGTTAGTCGGAATTAGATGAAACCAACACCCACTTCTTCGTTATGATCTCCTTAAACATGTTTTTACCGAATAATCCAACTTAAACATGTTACTGAAAAGTTTAAAATTTGAATTAGATTAGATTTGAATTCAAACTTCGTTTGATCATAACTTCAGTTTCGTAGCTCCGTTTGAGTTGATTCTTTTTGCAAATCGAAGCTCTTGACCTAGACTTTCTGATAAGGCCAAATCCACATAATTTTGGTACTGTTAGAAATAGTTTTATGTTGCAAGAGCTATTTGTTTGGTTTTGATGTTTTCCGAACCGTCTTCTTCGTTCTTTCTGATCTTTTGAGTGATTGCTTATGTGTGGTTACTATTGCTTGCTTACGATAGATTGACCGGAGTGTGACGAGTAGATCTATCAAGAATTTTGAGTGTGAATCATCTTCATCAACATTGCAGGCAAGTTCACACTTTGATCATACATTTTTCTACAACCCAGTTTTGTTGCATTAGAGCAATCCTCACACATTGCATGATTAGGATCTAATTAAATTGTGGGATGGGAAATCATTTTGGTATTTTAAAAAATGATTTTTGTTGGATTTTAATAGACCAATAGCACTCTTTGATTTATCTGGTTTTGTGAGGATTTTATTTGGCATATTAAAAATGTCCATGTTGTAGAAAATCTTTTTCTGAAAATTTTGATATATTATATGCCTATATAATATTTTATTTTGTTTTGTTTTTCTTTCTTTCTTTATCTGTGTTTATTTAAAAAAAATCCCCTCACCAACTGGGCCGGCCCAGCTAGCCAGCCAGGCCACGGCCCAGCCAGCCCACGTCGCCCGCGCCATTCATCCCCGACCTCGGGACGGAGTCCTGAGCCGCCACGGCATCGCCGCCGCCGCCGTGTCCGCCCCGGCCTCCCTTGCCCCTTCTCCAAGGCGTCACCGCCCCCTTCTCCCCTATAAATGCACCGGCCCCGCCTCGCCTCCTCTCGTTTCGCCGTCGCCCTCGCCTGCATCTCGTTGCGCCACCCGCGCCCGATCCGAGCCGCCGCCGCCGTTTTGGTTCGCCGCCGCTGCCTGCTGCCGCCGACGCCACTGCCGCTGCCTCGCGCCGCGTAGCCGCCCCGCGCAGCCTCCTGCCGCTGTTGTCGCCTCACCGGAGCCACCGCGCCGCCTCGCCTCGCTGTCGCCGGAGATCGCCGGAAACCGCCGCCGTTGCCGAAAACTGATCCGCTCCCCGGTCCGCCTGACCCGCCGGTTTTTTTTCAAAACCGTCACGAACCGTTAAAACCACCACCCGGTTTTTTCGTTTTTTTATTAGGTTTCTCTTCAAAAAAAAAGAGAAAGAAACCGATCGGTATCCTCTAAATAGCGAACGTTTTCTGTTTAGGCCTTTGTAGTGGACGAATTCATCACTTATGTTTCTATAGCGGACGTTCGTCGGTTAAGTTTTTCTTTTTCCTGGTTTATTTAGGATAGGGACCTCTTCGTAAATAAAGTTTTTACCGAATAGTCCATGTTCTTCAAACAGTCATAACTTTTTGCTCGTTAGTCGGAATTAGATGAAACCAACGCCCACTTCTTCGTTATGATCTCCTCTATTCAGTAATCCAACTTAAACATGTTTTTGAAAAGTTTAAAATTTGAATTAGATCAGATTTGAATTCAAACTTCGTTTGATCATAACTTGACTTTCGTAGCTCCGTTTGAGTTGATTCTTTTTGCAAATCGAAGCTCTTGACCTAGACTTTCTGATAAGGCCAAATCCACATAATTTTGGTACTGTTAGAAATAGTTTTATGTTGCAAGAGCTATTTGTTTGGTTTTGAAGTTTTCCGAACCGTCTTCTTCGTTCTTTCTGATCTTTTGAGTGATTGCTTATGTGTGGTTACTATTGCTTGCTTACGATAGATTGACCGGAGTGTGACGAGTAGATCTATCAAGAATTTTGAGTGTGAATCATCTTCATCAACATTGCAGGCAAGTTCACACTTTGATCATACCTTTTTCTACAACCCAGTTTTATTGCATTAGATCAATCCTCACACATTGCATGATTAGGATCTAATTAAATTGTGGGATGGGAAATAGATGAGGTAGTACCTATTACCTGTTTATTATCAAACCTTTGGGAGTTACTTCTACGTTTCCTCATTATGCCATGCTATGCTAGTAGACGTGGATTGGGTGAGTGATATCCATGATAGATGTGAGATTGATAATTCAGGGTTTATCTAAGGTGGCAACCTAACACACATCTGGGTGGATTGAGGCACCTGGGGTTTCCAGGACTTGCCTGTTTTTATTTGGACCGCCACCCAGGCCCAAAGGGATCATGAGATTATTCATACTAGAAACTTCTGTGTGCAGCCACAAGCCATTATGGGCTCTGGCATAGTTGACTAAGTTGTGGGAACTCTTACAAGGTAGACTAGCAGATGTAGGGGAAAGTAGGTGTACCGGTCTATCCGTCGTAAGGTGCTAGCGCTTCTGAAAGACTGTGTCTCGGTCATCCGTCTTCTCAAACACCCTGTAGTGCGAGAAACCAAACGGAGGCGATCGAGTCTTGTGGGGAAAAGTGCGCAAACCTCTGCAGAGTGTATAAACTAATCATGATTAGCCGTGTCCTCGGTTTTGGACATCTTGAGTATCTAGTTCTTGGATTATCCTGTTGATCTCATCACGTTACTTTACATTAATTTTGTGGGGTTTTAATGATGTTACTTAATTGGGATTGAGAATGCTGTCAACCATTCTCAATGTTTAACAACCACCATGATAGTAATTAATCTTATTCCTTTGAAGTAGGAAAAAATTGGCTTTACACAAAAACTGTAACCATAGAGCTTTCCACCAGCCAAATATGCATGTAGTGATAGTCTTTATTCATCATTCTCTATGGTGTGAATTTGCCAGTACATTCAATGTACTGACCCATTTCGGCTGCAACGTCTCATGTTGCAGGTTTCTTACGACGAGTAAGTGATACGTTAGGGTTACGATTTCTACACTCAACTTTGCCGTTGGTGTTGATGGGAATCCACAACCTTGTTGCTTCCGCTATATGGATTGAGGTAATAGTATTTACGTTACTTTATACATGTGATTTACCTCTGTTATAAATCCTTCAAGTACTGTGTGTGTCAGCATACCGATCCAGGGATGACACTTAAGCACAGAGACTTGATCCATTTGGGTCAGGTCGCTACAAGATGGTATCAGAGCACATGTTGACTGTAGGACGTGACCCTAGAAACTGGCAAGCCCATAGCAAAGATTTTTCTCTACAACTTTCCCTTTCAAAAAGACCTTTTACCTCTCTTCTCTTCTGAGCTTATTCAAAAATTCCCTTTAGTGAGACCATACCCCTTCCCCTTTTGACCACTCGAAGATTCCACTGATGAGACCACTCCAAGAAGTACAAGATATCGGACAACCACGACCACTACGGAATGAAGGAGATCTTACCGTGCATCTGAATAATGGAAACTACAATGGTTGAAGGCCGAAGACAAGTAGAATTGGAAGGCTCTGAAGAATTCCCAGATTTGTATGACCTAGGAAGGCTACCCTTATGGAACTTGGCAGACTAAGGAAGCCGTCAATACCTGAGATCAAGGTGTATTGGAGAAAGACAAGCATGATCGGAAGAAGCCATTGGAGGCATGAACAAGGCTTGAAGAGTTTGGAGACGTTGAAGATTTATTGACCTTAGAAGACCAAACCCCTGTTATATACTTACGTTAGATGCGACGATTGTGAGCTGTCATTTGTTTGATGTTTTCCCAACGGCCACAAATAAAATCTGTCTTTTCAAAACTTTTCTTTGTATTGTGTGTCCCTCTCCCTCTCTCTTATCTTACCCCAAACCCACATGGACCCAATAGCGGATGAATGGAGATGAGCTTGTATTTTCTGGACCGATGGGTCAGTTGGAGACAGACCGATGGATTCAGAACATGGAGGATCACATGGAGAATAACCCTATAGTCGGAAAGGATATGACCCAGCATGCTCTTCAGTGCTTTGAAAGAGGTGCTGCTACTTGGTGGAGGATGTATCAAACCATGCATGGATGGCAAGGAGTAACCACCTGGAGAGAATTTAAGTTGACTCTGCCAAAGTCTCAGCTTGTGTCCCAGAAGTTGAAGCCTTATGGAAAGGATATGAAGAAACCTTGTGCATGCAAGATTTGTGGAGAAATAGGACACACCCATAAAGAACACAAGGATGAATGCCCAAATTGTGAAGGAAGTCACCCAGTTAAAGAATGCCCAACTAGGAAGATTACTTGTTTCTTGTGTGAAGGGACTACCCACTATTCTGCTCAGTGCCACATCTACCCCATGGTACAACGAACCATCCAGCAGAAGAAAGAAGAAATGGAAGGAGCCCTCATGGAAATTTTAGAAGAAGCTATGATGGAGGACACACCTAAAGAAGACCCGAGTAAACCCTGCACTAAGTCTTGCTATTCATGTGGAGAAGAAGGACACATCTCCCAAAATTGTTTGAATGGGGATCTAGTAGAATTCCCGACAGAGGAAGTAGAATATGACCCACAAGAAATAGAAGCCATGATTGGCATGGTAAGGTCCAGGAAGAGAAGCAGATTGGATTCCAGGAGGGACCTGAGTCATATTACCTGTTATAGGTGCAACGAGTCAGGGCACTACCTCAACAGTTGCCCAAAAAGGAAACCTCGAGACTTGTCGAAAGTTATATGTTTTCATTGTAATGAAGCAGGGTACTTTGCCAGAGAATGCCCTAAGGAGAAGGAGACTTGTGCTAGATAGTTGAGTTTGCAACAAAAGAAATGGAGCAGTAGAAGTGAGAACATTTTCTTTTATATTGAGGTGTTAAGTTGAGACATGTAATGGAGAAGCGAGAGATTGTAATCATTTGAGAATGAATAAAGCAACATCGTTAGTACCGATATGGATTTTATGAGTTGTTACTCTATGAAGAAGGATTTTGACCATTTTGAGAATAAGAGAAATATGGTCTATGGAAGATTTGTGCATTTTAAGGGTGGTAGTACCCTGTAATGGATTTCGGACAAAATGAATACGAGTTTTGTCTCGATATGTGTGATGCTCCAAGAGTATGTGGGATGAAGTTGGAGACCGATAGTTGTTTGGACCAAAGGTGATCAAAGGAGTCGGAAGAGAATGTTAAGTTGATTCGAGATAGACTAAAGGTATCTCAGTCCAGGCAGAAGAGTTATGTAGACTCAAAAACTCAAGGAGGTAGTCTATGAAATTGGAGACAGAGCATGTCTTCGTGTGTCCCCTCTGCGAGGAGTTAAACGGATTGGAGTTAAGGGAAAGTTAGCCCCGAGATTTGTAGGACCATACCGAGTTTTGGAGCGTATGGGAGAAGTGGCCAACAAGTTGGAGTCACCCGAAGGACTGTCAGGAGTTCATGATGTGTTTCACATTTCCCAGTTGAAGAAGTGCCATGCAGAGATGGCCAATATTCCCCTGTAAGGACGCTTGACCCTGGAAAGGATAATGATGTTCCACGAAGTAGAGTATGGACTTCATAAGTATAAGTTTTTACCTCGGTATGTGGGAAATCCCACGAGGATTAAGAGATGAAGTACTATTGGATATAAAGGAGGTATGATGTTGGTAATATGGAGCAATGGCAACCCCATGACAAGTCTGAGTACTCACGTCTTGGTTTGGTGCCAATAGAAGGAAGGAAGACAGTACAATTGGATGGATTTAAGAATACTAGGAAGTTGGAACAATGATCAGTTGCCCGATGATAAGTGCAAGGACTACAAGTGATGAGATGGGCCATAACCCACAGGCCCCAGGACCTGCCAAGAATCAAGCACATTCTTGCTGAAGGAAAAACCCTGGAAGTCGATATACCTTTGTCTACAGACGATTTTATAGGAGTTTACGCAAAACCTGAGAGTTGTGAAGGAACGATAGATGTTTGTCTGGCTTGCAGAATCAATGGATTATTCCGAACTTGGTTCGTCGACGAGAGAAATTCTGCAATGCTTGTGAGGATGACCGAGTGTTAGAATGCGAGATTCACTAAAGCATATACAGGGAAATGATTTGGGTGCGGGATGGATTGATCACCATACCGACTTACTCTTATTGTTCGCCTTGCTATATGGGATGGTAAATCTGAGTGACTTGCCTATAGTAGAGAGACGACGATCAAAACCCTGTTTAAACCTTAGAATGGTATGAGAAATTTTTCCCTTGTGCACGGCAGCTTTGCCAACCGTAGGTTATACGGTGAGGATCAACCCAGACCCATTTCCTGCAGGAGAAACCATAAATTGTTGACCACCATGAGATATCGATAGTTGTTTAGTTTTGGCGCCAGACCCGTCAGCTAAGAAGACCCAATCTCGGAAGAACCTTACCAAGATGAAAGGATAGAAAAATTGTGGTAAGGTTATGCCACTACCGGAAGAGCCCGGATAAGGAATTATCCTGAAGATCTAAGAAGACCGACACTGTCAAGAATAAGGATGGAGTATATGAGTTTTGATGGAACAGTAACCATGATTCTAAGGGTGGTAGCACCCCAGACCCCTGGGATGATTGATGGATTTTGAGAAGACCCCAAACCCTAACCTTTTTCTTTCTAGCCTCTCCGAATCTCGAGGACGAGATTCCTTTTAAGGGTGGTAGGTTTGTAACATCCCAAAATTCTAAATTTTGGAATGTTATAATAAATAGATAAGATTTGATTGATTGTATGAAAGTGAGTGAATTCGAAACTTCTGAAAGTTAAATGAGAGGGAATAAAAGGACTTTCCCAAACTTTCATATTTGCTTTTATGATCTCCATGAATTCAAATTCTTTTCAACACAAAACCCTAGAGAGAAGATGACATGACTTCTTCCATTTAAAATGAAAAGGGTGTTTGAAAAATATTTGAATTCCATTGGGAAATATTTTCCACTTCAGAAACTTTATGCAACTCAATGATTTTCACGAGAGAAGATAAAATGACTTCTTCAAATTATGAAATATGAGTTGGGAGTTTCAAAGGATCAATTTCAAGTCCTTTTGGAATTAATTTTCAATTTGGATTTATTTGAGTTTTATTCAAATTATTTTTCTCCAAAAATAAAATATATGGAAATTAGGGTAACATGATTCCCTACAATAGAAAATTGGAGAAAAATTAATTTGAAATCATTTTGGTATTTTAAAAAATGATTTTTGTTGGATTTTAATAGACCAATAGCACTCTTTGATTTATCTGGTTTTGTGAGGATTTTATTTGGCATATTAAAAATGTCCATGTTGTAGAAAATCTTTTTCTGAAAATTTTGATATATTATATGCCTATATAATATTTTATTTTGTTTTGTTTTTCTTTCTTTCTTTATCTGTGTTTATTTAAAAAAAATCCCCTCACCAACTGGGCCGGCCCAGCTAGCCAGCCAGGCCACGGCCCAGCCAGCCCACGTCGCCCGCGCCATTCATCCCCGACCTCGGGACGGAGTCCCGAGCCGCCACGGCATCGCCGCCGCCGCCGTGTCCGCCCCGGCCTCCCCTTGCCCCTTCTCCAAGGCGTCACCGCCCCCTTCTCCCCTATAAATGCACCGGCCCCGCCTCGCCTCCTCTCGTTTCGCCGCCGCCCTCGCCTGCATCTCATTGCGCCGCCCGCGCTCGATCCGAGCCGCCGCCGCCGTTTTGGTTCGCCGCCGCCGCCTGCTGCCGCCGACGCCATTGCCGCTACCTCGCGCCGCGTGGCCGCCCCGCGCAGCCTCCTGCCGCTGCTGTCGCCTCACCGGAGCCACCGCGCCGCCTCGCCTTGCTGTCGCCGGAGATCGCCGGAAACCGCCGCCGTTGCCGAAAACCGATCCGCTCCCCGGTCCGCCCAACCCGCCGGTTTTTTTTCAAAACCGTCACGAACCGGTAAAACCACCACCCGGTTTTTTCCGTTTTTTTATTAGGTTTCTCTTCAAAAAAAAAGAGAAAAAAACCGATCGGTATCCTCTAAATAGTGAATGTTTTCTGTTTAGGCCTTTGTAGTGGACGAATTCGTCACTTATGTTTCTATAGCGGATGTTCATCGGTTAAGTTTTTCTTTTTCCTGTTTTATTTAGGATAGGGACCTCTTCGTAAATAAAGTTTTTACCGAATAGTCCATGTTCTTCAAACAGTCATAACTTTTTGCTCGTTAGTCGGAATTAGATGAAACCAACACCCACTTCTTCGTTATGATCTCCTTAAACATGTTTTTACCGAATAATCCAACTTAAACATGTTACTGAAAAGTTTAAAATTTGAATTAGATTAGATTTGAATTCAAACTTCGTTTGATCATAACTTCAGTTTCGTAGCTCCGTTTGAGTTGATTCTTTTTGCAAATCGAAGCTCTTGACCTAGACTTTCTGATAAGGCCAAATCCACATAATTTTGGTACTGTTAGAAATAGTTTTATGTTGCAAGAGCTATTTGTTTGGTTTTGATGTTTTCCGAACCGTCTTCTTCGTTCTTTCTGATCTTTTGAGTGATTGCTTATGTGTGGTTACTATTGCTTGCTTACGATAGATTGACCGGAGTGTGACGAGTAGATCTATCAAGAATTTTGAGTGTGAATCATCTTCATCAACATTGCAGGCAAGTTCACACTTTGATCATACATTTTTCTACAACCCAGTTTTGTTGCATTAGAGCAATCCTCACACATTGCATGATTAGGATCTAATTAAATTGTGGGATGGGAAGTAGATGAGGTAGTACCTATTACCTGTTTATTATCAAACCTTTGGGAGTTACTTCTACATTTGCTCATTATGCCATTCTATGCTAGTAGACGTGGATTGGGTGAGTGATATCCATGACAGATGTGAGATTGATAATTAAGGGTTTATCTAAGGTGGCAACCTAACACACATCTGGGTGGATTGAGGAACCTGGGGTTTCCAGGACTTGCCTGTTTTTATTTGGACCACCACCCAGGCCCAAAGGGATCATGAGATTATTCATACTAGAAACTTCCGTGTGCAGCCACAAGCCATTATGGGCTCTGGCATAGTTGACTAAGTTGTGCGAACTCTTACAAGGTAGACTAGCAGATGTAGGGGAAAGTAGGTGTACCGGTCTATCCGTCGTAAGGTGCTAGCGCTTCTGAAAGACTGTGTCTCGGTCATCCGTCTTCTCAAACACCCTGTAGTGCGAGAAACCAAACGGAGGCGGTCGAGTCTTGTGGGGAAAAGTGCGCAAACCTCTACAGAGTGTATAAACTAATCATGATTAGCCATGTCCTCGGTTATGGACATCTTGAGTATCTAGTTCTTGGATTATCCTGTTGATCTCATCACGTTACTTTACATTAATTTTGTGGGGTTTTAATGATGTTACTTAATTGGGATTGAGAATGCTGTCAACCATTCTCAATGTTTAACAACCACCATGATAGTAATTAATCTTATTCCTCTGAAGTAGGGAAAAATTGGCTTTACGCAAAAACTGTAACCATAGAGCTTTCCACCAGCCAAATATGCATGTAGTGATAGTCTTTATTCATCATTCTCTATGGTGTGAATTTGCCAGTACATTCAATGTACTGACCCGTTTCGGGCTGCAACGTCTCATGTTGCAGGTTTCTTACGACGAGTAAGTGATACGTTAGGGTTACGATTTCTACACTCAACTTTGCCGTTGGTGTTGATGGGAATCCACAACCTTGTTGCTTCCGCTATATGGATTGAGATAATAGTATTTGCGTTACTTTATACATGTGATTTACCTCTGTTATAAATCCTTTGAGTACTGTGTGTCAGCATACCGATCCAGGGATGACACTTAAGCACAGAGACTTGATCCATTCGGGTCAGGTCGCTACACTTGATCCTTTATATACGGGGGCAGGGGACACCTCTAGACACAAGTTGATCCACGTGATCATATTCTTAGCCGTGTGCGGTGCCCCTTCCACCATAATCCTCGATAATATTGTAGCGGTGCTTAGGCAAAGCCCTGCGATGGTAGTACATCAATATCGTCACCATACCGTCGTGCTAACGGAACTCTTCCCCGACACTTTGCTGGATCGGAATCCGGGGATCGTCATCGAGCTGAACGTGTGCTAGAACTCGGAGGTGCCGTAGTTTCGGTGCTTGATCGGTCGGGCCGTGAAGACGTACGACTACATCAACCGCGTTGTGCTAACGCTTCCGCTTTCGGTCTACAATGGTACGTAGATCACACTCTCATCTCTCGTTGCTATGCATCACCATGATCTTGCGTGTGCGTAGGAAATTTTTTGAAATTACTATGTTCCCCAACAGGAAGATGGTGCGGGGGGTGCTCGGCGGCGAGGGGGGCCGGATCTGGCGAGGTGTGGGGGAGAGGGTGCGGTGGGTCGTCGGTGACGGTGGAGTGGGGGAGGGTGCGGGCCGAGGGTCGGCGGCGGCGGCCGGTGGAGTGGGGGAGGGTGCGGTGGGTCGTCGGCGGCGGTGGAGTGGGGGAGGGTGCGGGGGATCGGCAGCGGCGGCCGGTGGAGCAGGGGAGATGGTGTGCGGGTGCTCGTTGGCGGCGGTGGAGCGGGGCGGGTGCGCGGGGTGCTCGTCGGCGGCGATGGAGCGAGGGCGGTTGCGGGGGGTGCTCGTCGGCGGCGGTGGAGCGGGGGAGGGTGCACCACACATACATGCGCCATTAGTAGTTTTGCAAAAAAGTATTAAAAGTAATTTTTATACTAATGGCGCACCGTGGCACAGTGCGCCATTACTAGTTTGAACTAGTAATGGCGCACTACGCGATGGTACGCCATTAGTAGTTTTGCAAAAAAGTAAAAAAAAGAATACAGTAGTGGCGCACTCAACGATTGGTGCGTCATTAGTAGTTCTAACTACTAATGGCGCACTTTGCCCGGATGCGCCATTAGTATGTTTGAAAAAATGAAAAAAAAAACATTTTGTTACTAGTGGCGCACCTTGTGCCTGGTGCGCCATTAGTGTCTTACACACTAATGGTGTATCTTCACGTGGTGCGCCATTAGTAAATAGTAGTGGCGCACCACTTCTCTAGTGCGCCATTAGTGTCAATTTCATCTTTAGCCCTTTTCCTAGTAGTGTGTTTACAACTCTCGTTTTGATACATTTGGTTCTTTGAGTTGTAACACTTAAAACTCGATGGTCGTCTGCTACTTATTTGCTATTCTGCGATGCGATGATAAATTCCGCATGTGCGACGATAAATTCCGCACTTAGAACATTTTGCAGACGTCCATTTATCATTATGCATGTCAATATCTTCACATATTTTCTTTGCATGATGAATTGTCATCATAAGTTGAAGCGGATCTCCACAAGTACAACCTGCCATGTGCATTTGCATACCAAAAGCAAATTACTTATATGCACATCTTCAGGGGGAGCCTTTGCCACTTATGAAGACAATTTCCTATCCTTTACAATTTCACATATTATATTCCCCGTTGAAAACTTCAACTAGTTTGTCATCAATCACCAAAAAGGGGGAGATTGTAAGTGCATCTAGTGCCACCCCTAGTTGGTTTTGGAGTATTGACGACAAACCTAGTTGAGGGACTAATGTGTTTCTGAGAATTGCAGGACAACACAGCTAGAAGTCCCTCATTGATTCGGTTTCCTACCAGAGATTACCCCTAAAAATGTATGAAGACATTGAAGTCAAAGGTGGTATGTGAAGACATTCACATTGAAGACTATGACAAGAGAAGACATTGCGTGAAGACTATGGAGCGCGAAGACTTAGCAGTTTCGTCGTTCTGTGTTTTTCTTTGTTGAGTCACAGGAACCACCGTACTATTAAGTGGGGTCCAAGAGAACAAGTCAGAATGACTAAAGTGATGCTTAACCAAAATCCTATGTCTTCGAGTGAAGACTATGAGAGCAAATCTTGTCCAGAGTTGGATAAGTCAGCTTTTCTTGTAGCCCAAGTAAAGTTGCCGTGTGTGTTTGAAATCTGACTGTTGGAACATGTGTCGGTTCCCCAGTGACCCAGGGTCATTTCGGACAAATCAGGTCGGGTTGCCTAGTGGCTATAAATAGCCCACCCCCTACAACCATAAACGGTTGGCTGCTCAGAGTTAGAGTACGGCTTTTGTCGTTTGAGAGCAACCCACCTCGAAGCCTTTGAGAGAGAATTCCTTGCGAGGATAAAGCCCTAACCACCCAGAGCCAAAGAGTGTTAGGCATCACTTAAGTCTTCCTGTCTATGTGATCTGAAGACTTATTACACTTGAGGACTGTGAATCCTCCAGCCGGTTAGGCGTCGCGTTCTGAGCATCCAAGAGTCATTGTGGATCGCCGGTGAACGAAGTCTGTGAAGGTTTGGAAGTCTACCTTGAAGACTTACCAGAGTGATTGGGCGAGGACTGGGTGTCCTTAGCTCAAGGGGAATAAGGTGAAGACGAGGTCTTCTGAGTTGAATCTCAACCTCCCTAACCAGACGTACAGTTGTCACAGCAACTGGAACTGGTCCAACAAATCATTGTCTTTAATGAGTCACTGGTTTCATCCTTCCCTTCCCTTTACTTACTGTTGGTCCTTGTGAAGTCATTGTACGATTGCATCACCATTTGGCTTCACTAAGTGATTACTTGTTCTGATTGGCTTCACAATATCTTCCTACCTGATCCTTACTGGCTAGCTGCTATTAGTCATTGTGCTTTCACTTCATTGAATACTTGACTATGGTTTGCCTAGTGTAGTCTACCTTCCGCTGCATGGTAATAGGTTTATTTCTATCGTTTGTCTTCAAAACTTACATGTTTTGAAGACTTTCATAAAAATCGCCTATTCACCCCCCCCCCCTAGTCGATCACTAGCACTTTCACAAGCGCTAACCAAGGCCGAGGATATAGCGTCCAAGGAGCGCACCGAGCGAGAGAAGCACGAGGCTCGGGTGGGCGAGGTGCAGTAAGAGCTCCAGGCTCTCGTGGCGAAGCACGAGGCTTGGAGCTTGACTCAAAGACGCGGGAGTGAGCTTGCCGCGGCCCTCGAGAGCGCAAAAAGTGCCAAGGCCGAAGCCCAAAATGCCCTCCAGGAGATCGATGCGATGAAGAAGATAGCGGCGGGTAAGGCTTTCTATATGCAAAGCAAGCATGTAAAAGTAAATTACTGATTACTTACCCGAATCCGAAGCTCTCCAGGAGCATTCGCTGATTTGCCCCACAGTGTGTCCGATGCCACACAATTTTACCAGGCCGAGGATGGAAGCTCGACGGAGAAGCTGTTCTGGTCTCAGTATGCTGAGGCCGAACACCCGGTGCCAATGAGCGACCAGCTGAAGCAGATGGTCGAGCTACATAAGGCGGCCGATCGGGCCATGAAGAGCTTTATAGTCCGGATGTGGCCTGGCGACGCCCTTCCGAACAGCTTCTTTGGCCTGGTGAGGCGGCTTGTGGATGCCTGCCCGCGGCTGGAGGTCGTCAAGCGATCTGTCTGCATTGAAGGTGCACGTCGGGCTTTCGCCCGTGTGAAATTGCAATGGGTCAAGCTAGACGCCGTGAAGCTGATCAAGGAGGGGCATTCGGAGGGCAAGGAGCACCGCCACCCCGAGATGTACTACGAGGGTGTTCTGCCGGGTGCCCGTCTCATAGCGGACGAGTGTTCAAAAGATGTAATATTTGAATGAGACTTACTCGTTTTATACTATATTTATGAAAACTTGTTTCATATGCGCTATGCAACGCTTGTTTGAATTTAAAATATTACCTTTTGTTTGGATGTTTATCCAATCTGAGAGATGGCTAGTCCTCGGCTTCTGCCCCCATGCCACGAGTGCTGGGGTGTTCAGGATAAACCTGAGCACTCTTGTTCCCATGTTTGGGTCCTTCGAGGGAGGTGCTCAGCACAGCGAACAAGGCAACCGGACTAATAATGCTTTATCACTCTCACTTAGCCATAGAATTCTATAATTTTAAATTTCGGCGAAGCCCCTGGTATTCGGAAGGCTGAATTTGGGGCGCGATACACGCCTTTAAGCCGGACAGGGCCTGCCCCTCGCTCTAAGCGGCATAAGTCTTTAGGGACTCGAAAACCTCGCCGAACAGCGACCAGTCTCTCGCCTTATCATGACAGTCAGTTTTAGCTTTCTCTACTGAGGTGCTGAACCCAGCAGAACCGGGGCACAATCGCAGTAGTTCTCCTAGCGCTACCTTAGCCGATAGAGAGGAACGTAAGGTACCAAAACATAGGAGCCGGGCAAACCCAACATTTGACCAAAGACATGATTCGGAGCTGATGCATATAATGCTATAAGTTCGGGGTGCCGCACTTGTGAAAGTGTTCGGACTTTTCACACCGTATTGTGAGGGACGTAAGCCCCTGGTGTATTAGTCGTACCAAGGTGTACGGTTGCAAGGCGTCATTAATAAACACATAGATATATATATAACAAGAATGCAATAATAGTCGTAATGTCATACATTGTTTATTAAAAAATTGCGTTAAAGCAGAGTGATACATATAGTGCGATAAGCAAAGAGTAGGACTATGTCCCTTCCAAGGGCAAGCTGAGAAATGATATTAAATCGAATATTTCGCTCGTTACTGTAATCCACCTGGAAATTCCGTGGTATGGCGTAGTTGTCTGCCTCCTTGGTTGCTGCATCATGTGTTCAGCAATAGTGCTGTCGGAAAGTGTTTCCAGAGATTAATGTCCTGAAAAAAAATAACCAAACGGGAAGCCCCTAGTGCGGTTTAGGCCGCGTCTTGGGGCGTGCCGCAGTTGTGCCCCCCTCCCCACCTGTGCCCATGGTATTTTTAATGCGTAATTTTGTACGCGCGGCACGAGTTTCGCCGTTGGGCTGGGATTGGGGTGGCCGCCGTATTGCTACGCGAGCTCAGATCGCACCAGGTGGTCTATTTGCCGATTGCCCCGAGCGCGCTTGAAGGTGTCCGGGCTTTGAAGCACCGAACTGGTTGATTGCCTTGAGAGGCTGCTTTGTGCTTCTGCTGCGAGGGCCGCGGTGTGCTCCTCTGTTCGGAGAGAGCGCTCTGTGTTTCCATTGACTATAATAACTCCTCAAGGTCCTAGCATTTTGAGCTTGAGGTATGCATAATGCGGTACCGCATTGAATCTAGCAAATGCGGTTCGCCTGAGCAGCGCGTGATAACCATTGCGGAACGGGACTATATTGAAGATTAACTCTTCGCTTCGGAAGTTATCCGGGGATCCGAAGATCACTTCTAGTGTAATTGAGCCTGTGCAATGGGCCTCCACACTTGAAATGGCGCCTTTAAAGGTCAGTTTTGTGGGTTTGATCCTTGAGGGGTCTATACCCATTTTGCGCACTGTATCCTGATAAAGCAGGTTCAGGTTGCTGCCGCCATCCATAAAGACTCGAGTGAGGTGAAATCCGTCAATGATTGGGTCTAGGACCAGTGCGGCAAATCTGCCATGACGGATACTAGTGGGGTGGTCCCTGCGATCGAAGGTGATCGGACAGGAGGACCAAGGGTTGAACTTTGGGGCGACTGGCTCCAACGCATATACGTCCCTGAGCGCACGCTTCCGCTCCCTCTTGGGGATGTGGGTTGTGTATGTCATGTTCACCGTCCGCACTTGCGGGGGAAACCTCTTCTGACCTCTGGTGTGCGGCTGCCGGGGTTCTTCCTCGTCATCGCTATGCAGCCCCTTGTCCTTGTTTTCGGCAATTAACTTGCCGGCCTGCTTGAACACCCAACAATCCATGTTGGTGTGATTGGCTGGCTTGTCTGGGGTGCTGTGTATTTGACACGAACGATCGAGTATACGGTCCAAATTGGACGGACCCGGCGTACTTTTTTTGAATGACTTTTTTCGCTGACCGGGTTTAGAGCCTTTGAATCCGGCATTGACTGTCGTATCCTCGGTATTTTCGCTGTTAATGCGGCACTTATGTTTGTTGCGACGTGACTTGCTATTGCCGTCCTTGGTATCCGAGGTACCATGGTTCTTTGATATGTTATTACTGCGAGCCAGCCAGCTGTCTTCTCCCGCACAAAAGCGGGTCATGAGCATCGTGAGAGTTGCCATAGATTTCGGCTTTTCCTGACCAAGGTGTCGGGCTAGCCACTCGTCTCGGATGTTGTGTCTGAAAGCCGCTAAGGCCTCTGCATCTCGATAGTCGACGATTTGATTTTTCTTTGTAAGGAACCAAGTCCAGAATTGCCTGGCCGACTCTTCTGGTTGCTGAATTATGTGGCTCAAGTCATCGGCGTCTGGTGGTCGCACATAAGAGTCCTGAAAGTTGTCGAGGAATGCGGCTTCCAGATCTTCCCAACAGCTAATGGAGTCCGCTGGCAAGCTGTTAAGCCAATGCCGCGCTGGTCCATTGAGCTTTAGTGGGAGGTATTTGATGGCGTGTAAGTTATCACCGCGGGCCATGTGGATGTGGAGGAGGAAATCCTCGATCCATACTGCGGGATCTGTTGTGCTGTCGTATGATTCAATATTTACAGGTTTGAAACCTTCTGGGAATTGATGTTCCATTACTTCGTCTGTGAAGCATAAGGGGTGTGCGGCGCCTCTGTATTGGGCTATACCGCGACGCAGCTCAAAAGGGTCTTGCCCGCTGTGTTCGGCCCTGCCGGATTTGCTTTTACTGTATCTGGCGTGACGTTTATCATCTCGAAGAGTAGTGCGCCCTCGTGATCCGTAGATCGATCTTCCATGCTTTGCTTTGTCCTCCAATATGTCTCGCAGGTCTGGTGTATCTCCCCATGCCTTTTTATTTGAATGGCGTCGGGGTGGAGGCTGAGCTTTTGGCTGGAATGCCTCCCTAACGCGGCCACGAGGTGGCCGATCAGCCGTATAATACGCTTCTTCCTCCAGTCGGGGTAGTAACCTGCACTTTGGGTAATTCTTGGAGGGGCGCTCGAGTTTATATTCCTCGGCCGCGAGGACTTTAGTCCATCTGTCAGCTAGCAGATCTTGATCAGCTTGAAGCTGCTGCTGCTTTTTCTTCAGGCTATTTGCCGTGGCCATAAGCGGGCGCTTGAAGCGCTCTTGTTCGACGGGATCCTCTGGTACGGCGAATTCATCGTCGCCGAGGCTTGCCTCGTCTTTGGAGGGGGGCATGTAATTGTCATCCTCCTCCTCTCTGTTTGCCGCTCTCTCAGGAGGGCTGACTCCTCCATCCTCCTGCTCTAAATCTTGCTGGAGGGGATTGTTGTTGTCTTCGGCACTATCCGGAGTGTTATTATCTCCTGTGCCGGTATCACCACTTTTGCTTTGGCGGGACTTAGAGCTGTTGGGGAACGTAGTAATTTCAAAAATTTCTTACGCACACGCAAGATCATGGTGATGCATAGCAACGAGAGGGGAGAGTGTTGTCCACGTACCCTCGTAGACCGAAAACGGAAGCGTTATATCAACGTGGTTGATGTAGTCGTACGTCTTCACGATCCGACCAATCCAAGCACCGAAACTACGGCACCTCCGAGTTCTAGCACACGTTCAGCTCGATGACGATCCCCGGACTCCGATCCAGCAAAGTGTCGGGGAAGAGTTCCGTCAGCACGATGGCGTGGTGACGATCTTGATGTTCTACCGTCACAGGACTTCTCCTAAGCACCGCTACAATATTATCGAGGATTATGGTGGAAGGGGGCACCGCACACGGCTAAGAGAACGATCACGAAGATCAACTTGTGTCTATGGGGTGCCCCCTGCCCCCGTCTATAAAGGAGTGGAGGAGGGGAGGGCCGGCCCTCTCTATGGCGCTCCCTAGGGGAGTCCTACTCCCACCGGGAGTAGGATTCCCCCTTTCCTAGTCCAACTAGGAGTCCTTCCAAGTATTAGGAGTAGGAGACAAGGAAGGGGAAGAGGGAAGAGAAGGAAGGAGGGGGCGCAGCCCCTCCCCCTAGTCCAATTCGGACTAGGCCTTGGGGGGGCGCGCGGCCTGCCTCTCCCTCTCCCGTATTCCCGTAACTCCCCGGTACTCCGAAAAATACTCGAACCACTCGGAACCTTTCCGATGTCCGAATATAGTCGTCCAATATATCGATCTTTATGTCTCGACCATTTCGAGACTCCTCGTCATGTCCCCGATCTCATCTGGGACTCCGAACTCCTTCGGTACATCAAAAATCATAAACTCATAATATAACCGTTCGAAACCTTAAGCGTGCGGACCCTACGGGTTCGAGAACAATGTAGACATGACCGAGACACGTCTCCGGTCAATAACCAATAGCGGAACCTGGATGCTCATATTGGCTCCTACATATTCTACGAAGATCTTTATCGGTCAGACCGCATAACAACATACGTTGTTCCCTTTGTCATCAGTATATTACTTGCCCGAGATTCGATCGTCGGTATCTCAATACCTAGTTCAATCTCGTTACCGGCAAGTGTCTTTACTCGTTCCGTAATACATCATCTCACAACTAACTCATTAGTTTCTATGCTTGCAAGACTTATGTGATGTGCATTACCGAGAGGGCCCAGAGATACCTCTCCGACAATCGGAGTGACAAATCCTAATCTCGAAATACGCCAACCCAACATGTACCTTTGGAGACACCTGTAGAGAACCTTTATAATCACCCAGTTACGTTGTGACGTTTGGTAGCACACAAAGTGTTCCTCCGGCAAACGGGAGTTGCATAATCTCATAGTCATAGGAACATGTATAAGTCATGAAGAAAGCAATAGCAACATACTAAACGATCGGGTGCTAAGCTAATGGAATGGGTCATGTCAATCAGATCATTCACCTAATGATGTGATCCCGTTAATAAAATAAAAACTCTTTCCATGGTTAGGAAACATAACCATCTTTGATTAACGAGCTAGTCAAGTAGAGGCATACTATTGACACTCTGTTTGTCTATGTATTCACACATGTATTATGTTTCCGGTTAATACAATTATAGCATGAATAATAAACATTTATCATGAAATAAGGAAATAAATAATAACTTTATTATTGCCTCTAGGGCATATTTCCTTCAGTCTCCCACTTGCACTAGAGTCAATAATCTAGATCACATCACCATGTGATTAACATCGATAGTTCACATCATCATGTGATTAACACCCATAGTTCACATCGCCATGTGACCAACACCCAAAGGGTTTACTAGATTCAGTAATCTAGTTCACATCGCTTATGTGATTAACACCCAAAGAATACTAAGGTGTGATCATGTTTTGCTTGTGAGAGAAGTTTAGTCAACGGGTCTGCCGTATTCAGATCCGTATCTATTTTGCAAATTTCTATGTCAACAATGCTCTGCACGGAGCTACTCTTAGCTAATTGCTCCCACTTTCAATATGTATCCAGATTGAGACTTAGAGTCATCTAGATCAGTGTCAAAATTTGCATCGACGTGACCCTTTACGACGAACCCTTTTTGTCACGTCCATAATTGAGAAACATATCCTTATTCCACTAAGGATAATTTTGACCGCTGTCCAGTGATGTACTCCTAGATCACTATTGTACTTCCTTGCCAAAATCAGTGTAGGGTATACAATAGATCTGGTACACAGCATGGCATACTTTATAGAACCTATGGCCAAGGCATAGGGAATGACTTTCATTCTCTTTCTATCTTCTGTTGTGGTCATGTTTTGAGTCTTACTCAATTTCACACCTTGTAACACAGGCAAGAACTCTTTCTTTGACTGTTCCATTTTGAACTTCTTCAAAATCTTATCAAGGTATGTACTCATTGAAAAAACTTATCAAGCGTTTTGATCTATCTATATAGATCTTGATGCTCAATATGTAAGTAGCTTCACCGAGGTCTTTCTTTGAAAAACTCCTTTCAAATACTCCTTTATGCTTTGCAGAATAATTCTACATTATTTCCGATCAACAATATGTCATTCACATATACTTATCAGAAATGTTGTTGTGCTCCCACGCACTTTCTTGTAAATACAGACTTCACCGCAAGTCTGTATAAAACTATATGCTTTGATCAACTTATCAAAGCGTGTATTCCAACTCCGAGATGCTTGCACCAGTCCATAGATGAATCGCTGGAGCTTGCATATTTTGTTAGCACCTTTAGGATTGACAAAACCTTCTGGTTGCATCATATACAACTCTTCTTTAATAAATCCATTAAGGAATGCAGTTTTGTTTATCCATTTGCCAGATTTCATAAAATGCGGCAATTGCTAACATGATTCGGACAGACTTAAGCATAGATACGAGTAAGAAACTCTCATCGTAGTCAACACCTTTTAAACTTGTCGAAAAAAATTTGCGACAATTCTAGCTTTGTAGATAGTAACACTACTATCAGCGTCCGTCTTCCTCTTGAAGATCCATTTATTTTCTATGGCTTGCTGATCATCGGGCAAGTCAACCAAAGTCTACACTTTGTTCTCATACATGGATCCCATCTCAGATTTCACGGCCTCAAGCCATTTTGCGGAATCTGGGCTCATCATCGCTTCCTCATAGTTCGCAAGTTCGTCATGTTCTAGTAACATGACTTCCAGAACAGGATTACCGTACCACTCTGGTGCTGATCTCACTCTAGTTTACCTACGAGATTCAGTAGTAACTTGATCTGAAATTACATGATCATCATCATTAGCTTCCTCACTAATTGGTGTAGTAGTCACAAGAACAGATTTCTGTGATGAACTACTTTCCAATAAGGGAGATGGTACAATTACCTTATCAAGTTTTCTACTTTCCTCCCACTCACTTCTTTCGAGAGAAACTCCTTCTCTAGAAAGTATCCATTCTCAGCAACGAATGTCTTGCCTTCGGATCTGTGATAGAAGGTGTACCCAAGAGTCTCCTTTGGGTATCCTATGAAGACATATTTCTCCGATTTGGGTTTGAGCTTATCAGGATGAAACTTTTTCATATAAGCATCACAACCCCAAACTTTAAGAAACGACAACTTTGGTTTCTTGCCAAACCACAGTTCAGATTGTGTCGTCTCAACGGACTTAGATGGTGCCCCTTTTTAACGTGAATGCAGCTGTCTTTAATGCATAACCTCAAAAACGATAGTGGTAAATCGGTAAGAAACATCATAGATTTGCACTATATCTAATAAAGTACGGCTATGACGTTCGGACACACCATTATTCTGTGGTATTCCAGGTGGCACGAATTTGTGAAACTATTCCACATTGTTTTAATTGAAGACCAAACTCGTAACTCAAATATGTGTCTCCGCGATCAGATCGTAGAAACCTTATTTTCTTGTCACGATGATTTTCCACTTCACTCTGAAATTCTTTGAACTTTTAAAATGTTTCAGACTTATGTTTCATCAAGTAGATATACCCATATCTGCTCAAATCATCTGTGAAGGTCAGAAAATAATGATACCCGCTGCAAGCCTTGATATTCATCGGACCACATACATCAGTATGTATGATTTCCAACAAATCTGTTGCTTGCTCCATTGTTCCGGAGAACGGCGTTTTAGTCATCTTGCCCAAGAGACATGGTTCGCAAGCATCAAGTGATTCATAATCAAGTGATTCCAAAATCCCATCACCATGGAGTTTCTTCATGCGCTTTACACCAATATGACCTAAACGGCAGTGCCACAAACAAGTTGCACTATCATTATTAACTTTGCATCTTTTGGCTTCAATATTATGAATATGTGTATCATTACAATCAAGATCCAACAAACCATTTTCGTTGGTGTGTACAACCATAGAAGGTTTTATTCATGTAAACAGAACAACAATTGTTCTCTAACTTAAATGAATAACCGTATTGCAATAAACATGATCAAATCATATTTATGCTCAACGCAAACACCAAATAACACTTATTTAGGTTCAACATTAATCCCGAAAGTATAGGGAGTGTGCGATGATGATCATATCAATCTTGGAACCATTTCCAATACACATCGTCACTTCACCCTTAACTAGTCTCTGTTTATTCTGCAACTCCCGTTTCGAGTTACTAATCTTAGCAACTGAACTAGTACCAAATACTGAGGGGTTGCTATGAACACTAGTAAAGTACACATCAATAACATGTATATCAAATATACCTTTGTTTACTTTGCCATCCTTTCTTATCCACCAAATACTTGGGGTAGTTCCGCTTCCAGTGACCAATCCCTTTGCAGTAGAAGCACTTTGTCTCAGGCTTAGGACCAGACTTGGGTTTCTTCACTTGAGCAGCAACTTGCTTGCCATTCTTCTTGAAGTTCCCCTTTTTCCTTTTGCCCTTTTCTTGAAACTAGTGGTCTTGTCTATGTTTTTCTTGATTTCTACCTTTGTCGATTTTAGCATCACGAAGATCTTGGGAATCGTTTCCGTTATCCCTTGCATACTATAGTTCATCACGAAGTTCTACTAACTTGGTGATGGTGACTAGAGAATTCTGTCAATCACTATCTTATCTGGAAGATTAACTCCCACTTGATTCAAGCGATTGTAGTACCCAGACAATCTGAGTACATGCTCACTGCTTGAGCGATTCTCCTCCATCTTGTAGCTATAGAACTTGTTGGAGACTTCATATCTCTCAACTCGGGTATTTGCTTGAAATATTAACTTCAACTCCTGGAACATCTCATATGGTCCATGATATTCAAAACATCTTTGAAGTCCTGATTCTAAGCCGTTAAGCATGGTGCATTAAACTATCAAGTAGTCATCATATTGAGCTAGCCAAACGTTCATAACGTCTGCATCTGCTCCTGCAATAGGTCTGTCACCTAGCGGTGCATCAAGGACATAATTTTTCTGTGCAGCAATGAGGATAAACCTCATATCACGGATCCAATCCGCATCATTGCTACTAACATCTTTCAACATAGTTTTTCTCTAGGAACATATCAAAACAAACATAGGGAAGCAACAACGCGAGCTATTGATCTACAACATAGATGTGCTAATACTACCAGGACTAAGTTCATGATAAATTTAAGTTCAATTAATCATATTACTTAAGAACTCCCACTTAGATAGACATCCCTCTAATCATCTAAGTGATCACGTGATCCAAATCAACTAAACCATGTCCGATCATCACGTGAGATGGAGTAGTTTTCAATGGTGAACATCACTATGTTGATCATATCTACTATATGATTCACGCTCGACCTTTC
This sequence comes from Triticum aestivum, assembly GCF_018294505.1. NCBI lineage: Eukaryota > Viridiplantae > Streptophyta > Magnoliopsida > Poales > Poaceae > Triticum > Triticum aestivum. The sequence continues at coordinate 701,905,305 of NC_057800.1, forward strand.
GGTCTCCAGTGTTCTGAGGCCATATCTGCATATGCTAGGCTCGTCAAGTTTAACCTGAGTATTCCGCGTGTGCAAAACTGTCTTGCACCCGTTGTAGATGGACGTAGAGCTTATCACACCCGATCATCACGTGGTGTCTGGGCACGACGAACTTTGGCAACGGTGCATACTCAGGGAGAACACTTTTATCTTGAAATTTAGTGAGAGATCATCTTATAAAGCTACCGTCAAAATAAGAAAAATAAGATGTATACAAGATAAACATCACATGCAATCAAAATATGTGACATGATATGGCCATGATCATCTTGTGCCTTTGATCTCCATCTCCAAAGTACCGTCATGATCTCTATCGTCACCGACATGACACCATGATCTCCATCATCTTGAGCTATATCAATGTGTCGTCACGTGGACGTCTCGCCAACTATTGCTCTTGCAACTATTGCTATCGCATAGCGATAAAGTAAAGCAATTGTTTGGCGCTTGCATCTTATGCAATAGAGAGACGACCATAAGGCATTTGCCAGTTGCCGATAACTTCCACAAAACATGATCATCTCATACAACAACTTATATCTCATCACGTCTTGACCATATCACATCACAACATGCCCTGCAAAAACAAGTTAGACGTCCTCTACTTTGTTTGTTGCAAGTTGTACGTGGCTGCTACGGGCTTAAGCAAGAACCAATCTTACCTACGCATCAAAACCACAACGATAGTTTGTCAAGTTGGTGATGTTTTAACCTTCGCAAGGACCGGGCGTAGCCACACTCGGTTCAACTAAAGTTGGAGAAACTGACACCCGCTAGTCACCTGTGTGCATAGCACGGCGGTAAAACCAGTCTCGCGTAAGCGTACGCGTAATGTCGGTCCGGGCCGCTTCATCCAACAATACCGCCGAACCAAAGTATGACATGCTGGTAAGCAGTATGACTTATATCGCCCACAACGCACTTGTGTTCTACTCGTGCATATAACATCAACACCTAAAACCTAGGCTCGGATGCCACTGTTGGGGAACGTAGTAATTTCAAAAATTTCCTACGCACACGCAAGATCATGGTGACGCATAGCAACGAGAGGGGAGAATGTTGTCCACGTACCCTCGTAGACCGAAAGCGGAAGCGTTATATCAACGCGGTTGATGTAGTCATACGTCTTCACGATCCGACCGATCCAAGCACCGAAACTACGGCACCACCGAGTTCTAGCACACGTTCAGCTCGATGACGATCCCCGGACTCCGATCCAGCAAAGTGTCGGGGAAGAGTTTCGTCAGCACGACGGCGTGGTGACGATCTTGATGTTCTACCGTCGCAGGGCTTCGCCTAAGCACCGCTACAATATTATCGAGGATTATGGTGGAAGGGGGCACCGCACACGGCTAAGAGAACGATCACGAAGATCAACTTGTGTCTATGGGGTGCCCCCTGCCCCCGTCTATAAAGGAGTGGAGGAGGGGAGGGCCGGCCCTCTCTATGGCGCGCCCTAGGGGAGTCCTACTCCCACCGGGAGTAGGATTCCCCCTTTCCTAGTCCAACTAGGAGTCCTTCCAAGTATTAGGAGTAGGAGACAAGGAAGGGGAAGAGGGAAGAGAAGGAAGGAGGGGGCGCAGCCCCTCCCCCTAGTCCAATTCGGACTAGGCCTTGGGGGGCGTGCGGCCTGCCTCTCCCTGTCCCCTAAAGCCCAATAAGGCCCATATACTTCTTCTCCCGTATTCCCGTAACTCCCCGGTACTTCGAAAAATACCCGAACCACTCAGAACCTTTCCGATGTCCGAATATAGTCGTCCAATATATCGATCTTTAGTCTCGACCATTTCGAGACTCCTCGTCATGTCCCCGATCTCATCCGGGACTCCGAACTCCTTCGGTGCATGAAAACTCATAAACTCATAATATAACCGTCATCAAAACCTTAAGCGTGCGGACCCTACGGGTTCGAGAACAATGTAGACATGACCGAGACACGTCTCCGGTCAATAACCAATAGCGGAACCTGGATGCTCACATTGGCTCCCACATATTCTACGAAGATCTTTATCGGTCAGACCGCATAACAACATACGTTGTTCCCTTTGTCATCGGTATGTTACTTGCCCGAGATTCGATCGTCGGTATCTCAATACCTAGTTCAATCTCGTTACCGGCAAGTCTCTTTACTCGTTTCGTAATACATCATCTCGCAACTAACTCATTAGTTGCAATGCTTGCAAGTCTTATGTGATGTGCATTACCGAGAGGGCCCAGAGATACCTCTCTGACAATCGGAGTGACAAATCCTAATCTCGAAATACGCCAACCCAACATGTACCTTTGGAGACACCTGTAGAGCACCTTTATAATCACCCAGTTACGTTGTGACGTTTGGTAGCACACAAAGTGTTCCTCCGGCAAACGGGAGTTGCATAATCTCATAGTCATAGGAACATGTATAAGTCATGAAGAAAGCAATAGCAACATACTAAACGATCGGGTGCTAAGCTAATGGAATGGGTCATGTCAATCAGATCATTCACCTAATGATGTGATCCCGTTAATCAAATAACAACTCTTTGTCCATGGTTAGGAAACATAACCATCTTTGATTAACGAGCTAGTCAAGTAGAGGCATACTAGTGACACTCTATTTGTCTATGTATTCACACATGTATTATGTTTCCGGTTAATACAATTATAGCATGAATAATAAACATTTATCATGAAATAAGGAAATAAATAATAACTTTATTATTGCCTCTAGGGCATATTTCCTTCAAGAGCGGCGCCGCTGACGTCGGCGCTTGGGTTGCTTCTTGGAGGGGTCATCCTTCGCTATCTCATCGCCATTGCCTTTTTTGGGTGTATCCACCATGTATATGTCATATGACGAGGTGGCTTTCCAGTGCCCTATAGGTGTTGGTTCATGTTCATCTCCTACATCGTTGTCTATATTGTCGATGTCTTTGGAGTCGAAGTCGAGCATGTCGGTTAAATCATCGAAAGTGGCTACGAAGTGGGTGGTGGGTGGGCGTCGAATTTCTTCGTCATCTGCATCCCAATCCTGTTGGCCACAATCCGGCCAGGGCTCTCCTGACAAAGAGAGAGACCTTAGTGAATTCAGAATGTCGCTGAAGGGCGAGTGCTGAAAGATATCCGCGGTGGTGAATTTCATGATCGGCGCCCAATCGGATTCGATTGGTAGGGGCGCGGGCGGTTCGGAGTATGGAAAAGAGTCCGGCACCTTGGAGTCACGGGCTTCACGGAGGATTAGGCTGGTGTTCGGCTCGATCGCAGTTGAGACTGCAGCCCCTGAGGCGGTGTCTAGCCACATGTCCTCGATTGGCGCAGTTGGCTCTGAGCTAAGGGTCGGAGCTGATGCGGGCGCGATCTTTGGGGTACTGTTTGGCGGCAGTGCTAGGTCATACCCATCGTGACAGTGCGGCGCGCCCGGCTGTGGCTTGAATCCGTCGAAGATTAAGTCTCCGCGGATGTCGGCCGTGTAGTTCAAACTTCCAAATCTGACCTGATGGCCAGGGGCGTAGTTTTCAATCTGCTTCAGATGGCCAAGCGAATTAACCCGCAGTGCAAAACCGCCGAATATGAAGATCTGTCCGGAGAGAAAAGTCTCGCCCTGGACCGCATCGCTATCGATGATAGTAGGAGCTATCAAGCCTAACGGCGACGACACAGAGGAACTCTCAATGAAAGCACCAATGTCGGTGTCAAAACCGGCGGATCTCGGGTAGGGGGTCCCGAACTGTGCGTCTAGGCCAGATGGTAACAGGAGGCAGGGGACACGATATTTTACCCAGGTTCGGACCCTCTTGATGGAGGTAAAACCCTACGTCCTGCTTGATTAATATTGATGATATGGGTAGTACAAGAGTAGATCTACCACGAGATCGGAGAGGCTAAACCCTACAAGCTAGCCTATGGTATGATTGTATGTTATGGTTGTTGTCCTACGGACTAAAACCCTTCGGTTTATATAGACACCGAAGAGGGTTAGGGTTACACAAGGTCGGTTACAAAGGAGGAAATATTCATATCTGTATTGCCTAGCTTGCCTTCCACGCCAAGTAGAGTCCCATCCGGACATGAGACGAAGTCTTCAATTTTGTATCTTCATAGTCTAACAGTCCGGCCAATGGAGATAGTCCGGCTGTCCGGAGACCCTCTAATCCAAGACTCCCTCAGTGACGTTATGTCTTTCGGTCCCAATAATCATGTTTATTTTATTTTGATGAATGACGATCTGGCACAATATAGTTTGGCTTTTTAACTCAAGTACAATAGACCAGTGATAAAGAAAAAAAATTGACATGGTGATAAAGATTTTGTAATCTAATGAAGACGATCCATAACAAAACTGGAGTACGTCCAGTCAAGGTTTATATATACGGAGTATATAAAAAAGGTTTATATATACATAGTATATAATAAAGAAAAGGTTTACATCGTACTCTCCCAACGCCGTTCTCCGGCGGCTCCCCTCCGCCGGCGACCTCGGTCGTCGGTGGTGAGGGGGGCCGCCGGATCCATGCGTGTGGATCGATTTTTCTCCTTTATAGTTTAGGTTTTTAGGTTGTTCATCGTCTTTGCTTCGGTGATGGCGATGGCGGCGCTGAATAATGAATCTTCGGATCCTTCCATGACGAGGCCATCGGTCCTATGGTTGGGGATGGATTTGGAAACCAGTCTATTCAAGCAAGGATGGTGTGGCGGCGGCGGCATCCTTGTGGTGGACCTGTGTCCTCGGGCTCCGCCATTGCGACGACGTTTGCTCCAGCGTCGACGCGAAGCTTGGGAGGTAGTCCAGGAGCGGATGCAGATTGTGGTCTGCATCGACGACATCTGGAAGACGGAATATCTACTGGGTTCGTGGTTTGTGGATGGAAGGTATGGTTTCCTCCTTCGGCGTATTAGTCGTGGTGGAGTGCCAGATCTGGAGTTCGATGGCGTGTCCGGGGTGTTGCCCCGGTCTGATTCGTTCAAGGCAAGGGCTTCACTTTTGGTGAGCCACTTTGGAGGTCCGCAAAGCTGCATATCAGCGGTGGAGCCGCGTCGAGCTCGGGTGAGGTGGTGATTCGTCATTCTTTTTTTCAGTGACTGTTGTGATGGTGCCGGAAGCAGTTGACGAGCATTGGTGTCAAGCTCAGAAATGTTCTACTATCTTTTCAGTATTGTCGTGTGTCTTTACGTGATTTGTATTTTGTTCTTTATGATATGAATGAGACACGTATTACCATGCAAAAAAAACCGAGTCCACCATGCAAAAAAGGAAGAAAAAAAAGACCAAGCCTAAGTCCAAGTTGTAAACGGACCAGGGCTGGACGGATCGGTATGTAAAGTAGCAATTTCTACTACTTGCAAACGGATCAGGACTAAACCCAGCCCGAGTCCATTAATATGTTCAGTTGTTTCCCGAAGATGTCTAAAAACAAAAGTTGTTTTCCGAAGGGTTGATCGCGGCCATGGCGAAGGCTGCAAGGGCAGAAAGAGCGATGCCTCTCCACGGCCTCCCGGAGGAGATACTTGTCTGGGAGATTCTCATCCGCCTCGACCCCAGATCTCTGTTCCGTTGTTGCGCCGTCTGCCGCGCCTGGCGCAGCTTCACGTCCGCCCGCCAGTTTCTCCTTGCTCACCACAACCACCAGCCGTCCCTCCCCATTTACTCCCGCGCCGACTACCCCAACACATTCCACCAACAAGACATCGTTGCTTTCAACCACCAGGCCGCGGGCGAGCTCCACACCGTCGCCAAGCTTGACAGGACGCTCCGTGTAGTTGCCTCTTGCGACGGCCTGGTCATCCTCTCCCATTGTTGCATGACTGGCACCTGCTTCTACATCTCTAACCTTGCCACTCGTCAGCATAGACTCGTTGGAAAATCACAGGACGTGAATGTCCTAGGGATGTACCCACACCGTCCCACTGGCGAGTACCGGTTGCTGCTCTACCGGAGGAGCCACCAGAGGCACACGCAAGTAGATCTGCTACCTAAAGGTCTAATTGGCTGCTAAGTCTTCACGTCGGGCTCCGACAAGCCACCGAGGTACATCGGGTGGCGGGAGACCGCGTCACCGCACTTTAATGCACCTGCCCCCGTCCATGATAATCTGCATTGGTATCCAATGCATCGTCGTGGTCAATACAACCCAACGCACAATCAGATTGAAGACAAACACGTGGTATTAGTATTCGACACCATAACTGAGTCGTTCCGGCAGATGCGTGCTCCAATTGTTCCCAGCAACTCATATGCATTTGAGATGGATGGCGCTGTTCCTAGCAACTCACATGTTTTTGAGATTGATGGCACACTTGGCATCTATGCCCGTAACAATGACACAGAAACTGTCGATATATGGGTGTTGCAGAACTACAAAAGTGAGGTTTGGGACTTAAAGTACCGAATCAAATTGCCGGTTGCAGAAATCAAGGGGCAATTCCGTGATGACCATTGGTATCTGAACGTTGTTTCGGTGGATGGTGGTGTACTCTTGCTGGCTAGTTTTCATCTTTGGGTCCTTCACATTGGCAAAGATGGTAAATTGGTTGCCAGTTTCTATCTAGGTGCCGGAGGCTTCTCTAAGTCAAAACTTCGGATCAAACCAACTCTTGTTCCGCATACCTTCTTTCCGGCTCTGAAAAGTTGTGCTCGGAGGGCTTGGCCTTTCTTCTATGTCAGCGTCCCAAGTAAGCCACTGGGCGGAGACGGCAGAAACGCTGCCATGGCAGCAGACTCGACCACACCAGCAGGAACAGAGGACAAGTGGACCAATCAAGGAGAGGGGCGCGTCATCGCGAAGCCAACTAGGATCAAGCATCCCAATAGAAGATTCGTGGGCCCCGAGTGGGTTAACTCTACTTAAAGCCAGGCGATCGACAGGAGATGCATCCGGGCTTGGATCACGGCACGGCACCTGTTTTCCTTTTCATCTTCCTTGTATCGCTTGTAATCGCATCAGAGAGAGAGAACAGAGTCTATCTTATGGTGGAAATACAATTCGAGAGAACTAGACCCTAACATTCTGATGGTTGTTGAGTGAGGTGGTTCTTCTTAATGGATGTAGTTGTCGTATCTTCATCAGCTGAATTATCTATGAACTGAATGAAGAATGAACCCCCTCGTTTGTTTTAATCCTTGCCTATTATATAAAGTTGTGATCAGAAGCTCAGATTGTTATGTGGTTGCATGAAATCTATGCTTGTTTTGATATCCTTCTGGGCCGAAGTGACTACTGCTTGTGTTGATGCTGAATTTAGAAAGTCAATCTTGCTCTTCTTTTGTAATATTTTCCAAGTAATCCGCCTCATGACTCTATTTTCTAGTGCTGAAGAACATGCTTTTCTTTATCATACTTTATTCTATTTATTATCTATTGGTTTCTGGAAATGAATAATTGTTCTTACCTTTTATGTAGTGGTCTTCTTAATAGCAAATCAGTGTGCTCCCTGTTTCTACAGTTTGTTGTAGCTGACAATGAAAATAGGATAGACGTTCCTCCTTGCTGACTTGCAAGCTGCACCTGACTTCTAGGAGACCTTGAGCACTGCTGTCTACTGGTTAATTTAAATGCTTGCATGTTGCACCATAGTCAGCTTCTCAATGAATTGTTCTGTTATAAATTATAATTCAGTTTTCATCATGTACCTATTACATCCAGTTAGTTAGGTCTTATGGAGACTAAGATCTCCACCGTAGCGAGAATTAGATGTGTTCATATTTTCTGCTTGCACGGGTTGTAGTAGTACTTTTTTGAAGGATTTCTGTAAAAGGGGAATTGTAGTAGTAGTATTCTAGAAAAGACTGGTATTGCAACCTGAAAATCCATGAATACTGTTTGTGCTTCCTGATGAGACCTTTTTTCTGTTGCATAGTTTGCAGCTATCTCTTATTATTTCAATCAGGTGCTAACCGTTTTGGATAAATGCTTCATGAAGGCACAAACATGCTTTGCCATGGTCTGGCTCACTTCCCACATTGTGTACATGTCTCAAGCAGGGCAGTCGCTCTGAACATTTTCTACTGTGCATGTAGTACGTGCTCTTGCAGGGTAATTGATCAGCCACTCACGTTTAGGCTGTTCATAAGATTTCTTTGATTGGTATGGCATTTTGGATATCTGCGTGAGAAGGATAGATAAACTGTTGAAGAAATGCCTAGAGTGTCTGCTTGCATTCAACGTTACAATAGCTATATCTGGTTCTTGTTGCAGCAAATTTAAGGGCAGGGGGGTGTTCGATTCATTTTACACTGAAAGGCAAATCATTTTAAAAGTGTTTGATCCCTCGGAGATTCACTCAAACCTACAGTGGAAAATTTTGTGAGTTGCCTAAGAAGAATAAGAAATGTAGGTATTCTGTTAGAGAAAATATATGCTATCAGAGCTCTCATAACCAATATACAAAAATACAAGTAATCCGTTGAGGCATAGTTGTTGGATTGATTGGTTTGTCGTTGTTCACCAGTGTAGTGTTGATAGTGTTGCTGGCACTTTCGGTGTCTCTTCTCCTGTCTTCATCTGCGAGTGTTTGCTGGTTGGATCCCTGGTCCTGGCCGGTGGCGTCAAACCGACCAATCTGTACATGTTGGGACGCGGCTGTCTGTGATAGGTGACAACTGTGACAGCATCAACGGGAGGAAGTTTCCTCTACAGATCTTGAGAACGGCATCTCTTGTTGATCGTGACCATGTTCAAGGTTCTCGCTCTATGATTACTTTCGGGGAGGTCTTGACTCTGTAATCTGGTGGGTGATCTTTTTGTCCTCGGCTGCAAAAAACGGATTTCAGCCGTCTCGGCCTGGGGCGGAAAATATCTTTCGGCGAAAAAATATATTTTGGTCAAATTTCAGCCAAATTCTGGTCAAATTTTGATCAAATTTTGGCCGAAAAATTTGAAAATGGCCGAAAATCAGCCATCTCGGCCTGGGGCGAAACATTTCACAAACCGAAAATCAAAACCTTGGTCTTCAGAGATTATCCTTGGGTCCATCATTTGGGAACTGACTGCTGCAGATCTGTAATTCCTAATTCGCGGTCAGTGATCAATATATTTACATATGAATTATAGGTCCATATTTGCAAAAGCATGGATTCAGTTTTAAACAAGCACTAAATCCTAACAGAATCATGAAAACAAAAATTATATTTTGTCTATTTTAGTAAGGCGAATTAGCTCGAGTTTTACTAGATGCAGGTAAAGTTTATCTATGTAAATTGTTTTCAATGAAAATACTGATAGATCTCAGTTTTAAGACGTATCTTCAGTACGAGCAGTTCTGAATGTGTCTGAATTTACATACTCGCTATTGTCCCTTACAAATGCATAGCTATCTAAGATGTCCAATTAGCTCCTGTTTTACTAGATGCAGATAAAAGTTCTAGCCCAGGAGGCAAGAAATACACTATATTTACTGAAGATGTAGTTTGTTTTCGATGAAAATAGTCACAGACCTCAGTTTTAAGTAGTGCCTTCATCTAAACCTTCATAAATAGTTCCAAATGTGCTTGAGTAAGATTGTCGCCTATCTGAATTTACACACTAGCTGTTGTCCTTATTCAGTGCAGCTATTTAGCATGTCGAATCTTGCAATGAGTATTAAATGATTGCTATGATCTGTCTACTTTTATTTGCCTTAGATAGGAAACCAAAAATGTATTATCCATAAAGGATATATAAATAAAATTATCTTAAAGAAACAATAACGTGTCACCAAGGGCGAGAATTTCATTTACAGATTTTCAGTTCTCAGACTAAGATGTACTTCTCCCGGTGTACGCAGGGAGAGAATGAGTATGAACTAAATTATCGCTATGGTAACAAACAACTTGGTGGTTGTGTGCCAGTAGCTTTCTTATTTTGGTAGGAGCCATGGCGGATTGAGAGATTGAAGGAAGGAGGAATGGGAATTGGACATGCGGCGGTGACTCCTGCTCATCCTATGCTAGCGCCCCCACTGGACGGAAGTGGTAGGTGAGCTCAGCTGGAACAGGTCGATCAAAAATTACAAAGGAGAGCACGAGAAGTCATCCGACGACATAGAAGAGGAGCGGGTGGAGGTGACGGTGCTCGAGGAGAACGGTCACCCGGTCACCACGTCGCCTCGGTGGAGGGCAGCGAGGGTGTGTGCGGGTACGGAGTATTGGCTACCATACTTTTCGACTTCCGAGTCAATCCAAAAATAGTAGAGGACTTCTGAGGAGGGCACTTGTCAGCCAGGACAAAGAAGCCATCGAGAGTGGTTGTGGCGATGTACTAGTAGGGCGCAGTGGGAGCTCTTCCTGGAGGAATCGACTAGTCATCGTGTTGATCAAGAGGTGGCATGTGTTGCTCTAGAAGACCTCATTGAGGATGATCCACCAACGTGAGGTGAATGGCAATTGGGCTGTCTTTGACAGAGTGGTAATTGTTGGACAAGAACACAAGTTCATTTGGAAGTTGTTGTTGGTAGCGAATGAGGTGTCAATGATGATGCGGATGAGGTCATGCAAAAGAGAGAATCAACCTGCAGTCGTTGTGGCGGGAAGGACCGGAGAGGTTGTTAGGAAAATAGGGTCCTTCTTCCTCTTTTTGTCCAATGAAAGAACTTCGATGGATGTGGTCATCATTGTTGCAAGCCCAAGGTTATTCTGGATTTCAGGATGGAACTGACTGCAAATCAAATGCCCTGTTCTTGCCCGCCGAAATGGGAGAGCACTGCGATTGAGAAAATGACATAACATTACGAGAACCACTCAATAATGAAGAACAAAAAGAGAGATTAGCTAACACTTACCAAATCATAGCAACAAATCCAGGACCGTTGTGCATCGGAGATAGAGGAAACATGAGGAACAAATGAAACAGATGGAGAGCAAGATGAAGGAGGGAGGGGTGGAATGTCTATCTAGTAACGTCGTGTTGAGTCGGGTGTGAACGATTACCGGTGCTAGATCTAGGTGTAGTTCTAGCTTAGCAGATAGAGAAGGTTGTCGACCAACTTTGAGGGAGAGGTGTACTTGGGAGAGGATTTTCTATGAAGCTCATGTTGGAAATATGCCCTAGAGGCAATAATAATTATTATTATATTTCCTTGTTCATGATAATCGTTTATTATCCATGCTAGAATTGTATTGATAGGAAACTCAGATACATGTGTGGATACATAGACAACACCATGTCCCTAGTAAGCCTCTAGTTGACTAGCTCGTTGATCAATAGATGGTTACGGTTTCCTGACCATGGACATTGGATGTCGTTGATAACGGGATCACATCATTAGGAGAATGATGTGATGGACAAGACCCAATCCTAAGCCTAGCACAAAGATCGTATAGTTCGTATGCTAAAGCTTTTCTAATGTCAAGTATCATTTCCTTAGACCATGAGATTGTGCAACTCCCGGATACCGTAGGAGTGCTTTGGGTGTGCCAAACGTCACAACGTAACTGGGTGGCTATAAAGGTACACTACAGGTATCTCCGAAAGTGTCTGTTGGGTTGGCACGAATCGAGACTGGGATTTGTCACTCCGTGTAAACGGAGAGGTATCTCTGGGCCCACTTGGTAGGACATCATCATAATGTGCACAATGTGACCAAGGAGTTGATCATGGGATGATGTGTTACGGAACGAGTAAAGAGACTTGCCGGTAACGAGATTGAACAAGGTATCGGGATACCGACGATCGAATCTCGGGCAAGTATCGTACCGATGGACAAAGGGAATTGAATACGGGATTGATTGAATCCTCGACATCGTGGTTCATCCGATGAGATCATCGTGGAACATGTGGGAGCAAACATGGGTATCCAGATCCCGCTGTTGGCTATTGACCGGAGAGTCATCTCGGTCATGTCTGCATGTCTCCCGAACCCGTAGGGTCTACACACTTAAGGTTCGATGACGCTAGGGTTATAGGGAAAGTATGTACGTGGTTATCGAATGTTGTTCGGAGTCCCGGATGAGATCCCGGACATCACGAGGAGTTCCAGAATGGTCCGGAGGTAAAGATTTATATATGGGAAGTCCTGTTTTGGTCACCGGAAAAGTTTCGGGTGCTATCGGTAACATACCGGGACCACCGGGAGGGTCCCGGGGGTCCACCAGGTGGGGCTACCTGCCCCAGAGGGCTGCGTGGACCAAGTGTGAGAGGGGACCAGCCCCAGGTGGGCTGGTGCGCCCCCCCCCCCCAAGGGCCCAAGGCGAAGAGAGAAGGAAAAAGGGGGAAACCCTGGGCTCATATGGGCCTAAGGCCCACCTAGTGGTGCGCCCCCCTCTCTCCCCCCTTGGCCGCCCCCCTAGATGGGATCTAGGGTTGGCCGCCACCCCTAGGAGTGGAAACCTAGGTGGGGGTGCAGCCCCTCCCTTTCCCCTATATATAGTGGGGTTTTGGGCTGCCATAGACACGAGAAAATCTCCTTCTTGGCGCAGCCCTACCCCTCTCCCTCCTCGTCTCTTGCGATGCTTGGTGAAGCCCTGCTGAAGTACCACGCTCCTCCACCACCACCACGTCGTCGTGCTGCTGCTGGACGGAGTCTTCCCCAACCTCTCCCTCTCTCCTTGCTGGATCAAGGCATGGGAGACGTCACCGGGCTGCATGTGTGTTGAACGTGGAGGTGCCGTCCGTTCGGCTCTAGGATCATCGGTGATTTGGATCACGGCGAGTACAACTCCATCAACCCCGTTAACTTGAACGCTTCCGCTTAGCGATCTACAAGGGTATATAGATGCACTCTCCTTCCCCTCGTTGCTAGATTACTCCATAGATTGATCTTGGTGATGCATAGAAAATTTTGAATTTCTGCTACGTTCCCCAACAGTGGTATCAGAGCTAGGTCTATGCGTAGTTTCTATGCATGAGTAGAACACAAGTTGTTGTGGACGTCGATTTTGTCAATTTGCTTGCCGTTACTAGTCTTATCTTGATTCGGCGGCATCGTGGGATGAAGCGGCCCGGACCGACCTTACATGTACTCTTACGTGAGACTGGTTCCACCGACTGACATGCACTAGTTGCATAAGGTGGCTAGCGGGTGTCTGTCTCTCCCACTTTAGTCGAATCGGATTCGATGAAAAGGGTCCTTATGAAGGGTAAATAGAAATTGGCATATCACGTTGTGGTTTTTCACGTAGGTAAGAAACGTTCTTGCTAGAAACCTATAGCAGCCACGTAAAAACTTGCAACAACAATTAGAGGACGTCTAACTTGTTTTTGCAGCATATGCCTTGTGATGTGATATGGCCAAAAGGATGTGATGAATGATATATGTGATATATGAGATTGATCATGTTCTTGTAATAGGAATCACGACTTGCATGTCGATGAGTATGACAACCGGCAGGAGCCATAGGAGTTGTCTTAATTTATTTATGACCTGCGTGTCAACATAAACGTCATGTAATTACTTTACTTTATTACTAAAGCGTTAGCCATAGTAGTAGAAGTAATAGATGACGAGACAACTTCAAGAAGACACGATAATGGAGATCATGATGATGGAGATCATGGTGTCATGCCGGTGACAACGATGATCATGGAGCCCCGAAGATGGAGATCAAGAGGAGCAAAATGATATTGGCCATATCATGTCACTATTTGATTGCATGTGATGTTTATCATGTTTTACATCTTATTTGCTTAGAACGACGGTAGCTTAAATAAGATGATCCCTCACTAAAATTTCAAGAAAGGTGTTCCCCCTAACTGTGCACCGTTGCGAAGGTTCGTTGTTTCGAAGCACCACGTGATGATCGGGTGTGATAGATTCTAATGTTCGAATACAACGGGTGTAAGCCAGATTTACACAGCAAAAACACTTAGGTTGACTTGACGAGCCTAGCATGTACAGACATGGCCTCGGAACACGGAAGACCGAAAGGTCGAGCATGAGTAGTATAGAAGATACGATCAACATGAAGATGTTCACCGATGTTGACTAGTCCGTCTCACGTGATGATCGGACACGACCTAGTTGACTCGGATCATGTTTCACTTAGATGACTAGAGGGATGTGTAGGATCGAAAGTATGTCTAGAGGGGGGTGATTAGACTACTTGACCAAATAAAAACTTAACCTTTTCCCAATTTTAGTTCTTGGCAGATTTTAGCTATTGTAGGACAAGTCAAGCAATCATCACACAATTCAAGAAAGCATGCAAAGAGTATATTGGCAGCGGAAAGTAAAGCATGCAACTTGCAAGAATGTAAAGGGAAGGGTTTGGAGAATTCAAACGCAATTGGAGACACGGATGTTTTTCCCGTGGTTCGGATAGGTGGTGCTATCCTACATCCACGTTGATGGAGACTTCAACCCACGAAGGGTAATGGTCGCGCGAGTCCACGGAGGGCTCCACCCATGAAGGGTCCACGAAGTAGCAACCTTGTCTATCCCACCATGGCCATCGCCCACGAAGGACTTGCCTCACTAGCGGTAGATCTTCACGAAGTAGGCGATCTCCTTGCCCTTACAAACTCCTTGGTTCAACTCCACAATCTTGTCGGAGGCTCCCAAGTGACACCTAGCCAATCTAGGAGACACCACTCACCAAGAAATAACAAATGGTGTGTTGATGATGAACTCCTTGCTCTTGTGCTTCAAATGATAGTCTCCCCAACATTCAACTCTCTCTCATAGGATTTGGATTTTGTGGAAAGAAGATTTGAGTGGAAAGCAACTTGGGGAAGGCTAGAGATCAAGATTCATATGGTAGGAATGGAATATCTTGGTCTCAACACATGAGTAGGTGGTTCTCTCTCAGAACATATGAGTTGGAATTGTGTATGTGTTCTGATGGCTCTCTCCACGAATGAAGAGGAGGTGGAGGGGTATATATAGCCTCCACACAAAATCCAACCGTTATACACAGTTTTCCAATCTCGGTGGGACCGAATCAACAAACTCGGTCGGACCGAAAAGGTAAACCTAGTGACCGTTAGAGATTTTCGGTGGGACTGACATGCAACTCGGTAGGACCGATATGGTTAGGGTTTGGGCATAACGTAATCTCGGTGAGACCGATTACACAAACTCGGTGAGACCGAGTTTGGTAATAAGCTAACCAGAGAGTTGGTCAGGTAAACTCGGTGGGACCGATTTGCTCTTACGGTGAGACCGAAAAGTTACAAAAAGGAAACGGAGAGTTTACACTGGAATCTCGGTGGGACCGATTCGCTCTTTCGGTGAGACCGAAAAGTTACGAAAGGGAAACAGAGAGTTTGCAATCCCATCTCGGTGAGACCGAGATCCCTATCGGTAGAACCGAATTGCTAGGGTTTGGCAGTGGCTTATGACAAGTGAAACTCGGTGGCGCCGGATAGAAAGAATCGGTAGGACCGAGTTTGGCTTAGGGTTTAGGTCATATGTGGATGTGGGAAAGTAGTTGAGGGTTTTGGAGCATATCACTAAGCACATGAAGCATTAGGCTCATTAAGCAACACCTCATCCCTCCTTGATAGTATTGGCTTTTCCTAAAGACTCAATGTGATCTTGGATCACTAAAATATAAAATGAAGAGTCTTGAGCTTTTGAGCTTGAGCCAATCCTTTGTCCTTAGCATTTTGAGGGTTCCACTTTCACATCCATGCCATGCCAATCATTGAGCTTTCCTAAAATAGTCATCTTGGAATAGCATTAGCTCAATGAGCTATATGTTGTTATGAATTACCAAAACCACCTAGGGATAGTTGCACTTTCAGGATGTCTATCTGAGTGGGAGTTCATTAAATAATTTGATTAGATGAACTCAATTATCATGAACATAGTCTAAATTGTCTTTGCAAATATGTTGTAGATAAATAGCTCACGTTGTAGCTCCCTGTTTCAATACGTTCCTAGAGAAAGATTAAGTTGAAAGATATTGTAAGCATTGATGCAGACTAGGTCCGTAGTCCGAGGAGTGTCCTCACTGCTACACAGAAGGCTTACGTCTTTGATGCACCGCTCGATGTGCAAACCCCTACAACGTCGTCTGTAGATGTTGTGAACACCTGACAGACGCATCCTGATGACTACTTGATAGTTTAGTGCACCATACTTTACGGCTTAGAATCGGGATTCCAATGATGTTTTGAATGCCATAGAACATATGAGATGTTTCAAGAGCTGAAATTGGGATTTCAGGCTCATGCCCGTGTTGAGAGGTATGAGACCTCTGACAAGTTCTTTTGCCAACAAGATGGAGGAGAATAGCTCAGCTAGTGAGCATGTGCTCAGAATGTCTGGGTGCTACAATCACTTAAATCAAGTGGGAGTTAAACTTCCAGATAAGATAGTGATTGATAGAGTTCTCTAGACACTATCACTAAGCTACTAGATCTTCGTGATGAACTATGACATGCAAGGGATGGAGTTGATCCTAGAGCTGTTCGCGGTGCTTAAGACCACAAAAGGTAGAAATCAAGAAGGAGCATCAAGTGTTGATGGTTTAACAAGACCACTGGTTTCAAGAAGGGCAAGGGCTAGAAGGGAAACTTCATGGATGGCAAACCAGTTGTCGCTCCAGTGAAGGAACCCAAGGTTGAACCAAAACCCGAGACTAAGTGCTTCTATTGTAAGGGGAACGGTCACTGGTAGCGGAATTACCCCAAATGATTGGTAGATAAGAAGGCTGGCAACTTCAACAAAGTATATACGTGTTATTAATGTGTACCTCACTAGTACTCCTGGTAGCACCTGGGTATTGGATACCGGTTCAGTTGCTATTATTGGTGACTTGAAGCAAAAGCTACGGACTAAACGGAGACTGGCTGAGGGCGAGGTGACGATGTGTGTTGGAAGTGTTTCCAAAGTTGATGAGATCACCATCGCACGCTCCATCTACCTTCGGGATTAGCATTGAACCTAGATAAATGTTATCAAGTGTCTACGTTGAGCATGAATATGATTAGATCATGTTCAGTGCAATACGGTCATTCATTTAAGTTAGAGAATAATGGTTATTCTGTTTACATGAATGATACCTTTCATGGTCATGCACCCTATGTGAATGGTTCATTGAATCTCGGTCGTGGTAATACACATGTTCACGCCAAAAGATGTAGAGTTAATAATGATAGCACCACTTTCTCGTGGCACTACCGCTTAGGTCATATTGGCTTAAGATGCATGAAGAAACTCCATGTTGATGGATGTTTGGAGTCACTTGATTTTGAATCACTTGACACATGCGAGCCATGCCTCATGGGCAGGATGACTATGACCCCGTTTTCAGGTACAATGAAAGGGACAAGTGACTTGTTGGAAATCATGCATGCCGGTGCGTGTGATCCAATGAGAATTGAAGCGTGCGGTGGATATCGCTATTTTCTCGCCCTCACTGGCGATTTGGGTAGATATAGGTATATCTACTTAATGAAGCACAAGTCTGAAACGTTTGAAAAGTTCAAGCGATTTCAGAGTGAAGTTAAGAATCATCATAACAATAGGATCATGTTCCTACGATCTGATCAAAAGGGAATTTTCTGAGTTATGAGTTTGGCAATCACTTAAGACATTGTGGAATTGTTTCACAGTTGAAGCCACCTGGAACACCACAAGGTAATGGTGTGTCCGGACGTCGTAATCGAACCCTATAAGATATGGTGTGATCTATGATGTCTCTTTCCAATCTACCATTTTCATTTTAAGGTTATGCGTTAGAGACAGCTGCATTCACTTTAGATAGGACACCATCTAAGTCCGTTGAGATAACGTCATATGAACATTGGTTTGGCAAGAAACCGAAGTTGTCGTTTCTTAATGTTTGGGGCTGCGATGCTTAAGGCTTCAGCCGGAGAAGCTCGAACCCAAAGCGGACAAACACATCTTCATAGAGTACCCAAAGGTGACAGTTGGGTATACCTTCTATCTCAGATCCGAGGGCAAATTGTTTGTCGCTAAGAACGGGTCCTTTCTCGAGAAGGAGTTTCTCTCGAAAGAATTGAGTGGGAGGAAGATAGAACTTGATGAGGTTGTCGAACCTTTATTTCAACAGAAAGTGATGCAACACAGAAAGATGGTTTCTGTGGCACCCACATCTGTTGAATAGGAAGTTAATGATAGTGATCATGAAGCTTCGGATCAAGTTGCTATCGAACCTCGTAGGTCGACAAGGATATGTACTACTCCTGAGTGGTACGGTAATCCTGTCTTAGATATCATGTTGTTAGACAACAATGAACCTACGAACTATGGAGAAGCGATGGTGGGCCCGTATTCCGACAAATGGTTAGAAGCCATGAAATCCGAGATAGGATCCATATATCAGAACAAAGTATGGACTTTGGTGGAATTGCCCGATGATCGGCAAGCCATTGAGATAAATGGATCTTTAAGAAGAAGACGGACGTGGGCGGTAATGTTACCGTCTATGAAGCTCGACTTGTGGGAAAGAGTTTTTTCACAAGTTCAAGGAGTTGACTACGATGAGAATTTCTCACCCGTAGCAATGCTTAAGTCCGTCGGAATCATGTTAGCATTAGTTGTATTTTTCGATTATGAAATCTTACAGATGGATGTCAAAACAAGTTTTCTTACCAGTTTTCGTAAGAAAAGTTGTATGTGATACAATCAAAGTTTTGTCGATCCTAAGGATGCTAAAAGGTATGCTGGCTCCAGCAATCCTTCTATGGACTAGAGCAAGCATCTCGGAGTCGGAATATATGCTTTGATGGAGTGATCAAAGCTTTTAGGTCTATACAATGTTTGCTAAAAACTTGTATTTACAAGAAAGTGAGTGGGAGCACTACAACATTTCTGATAAGTATATGTGGATGACATATTGTTGATCCAAAATAATGTAGAATTTCTAGAAATCATGAACGGTTGTTTGAAGAGTGTTTTTCAAAGGAAGACCTGGATAAAGCTGCTTACATATTGGCATCAAGATCTATAGAAATAGATCAAGACGCCTGATGATACTTTTAAAGAATGCACACCTTGACATGTTTTTGAAGGAGTTCAAAATAGATCAGTCAAAGAAGGGGTTCTTACCTGAATTGTAAGGTGTGAAGTTGAGTAAGACTCGAAGATTGACCACGGCAGAAGAAAGAGGAAGGACGAAGGTCGTCCCCTATGCTTTTGTCATAGGATCTATACGGTATGCCATGCTGAGTACCGCACCAGATGTGTGCCTTGCCACATGTCTGGCAAGAGGGTACAAAGGTGATCTAGGAGTAGATCACCAGATAGTGGTCAAAATTATCCTTAGAGGAATAAGGAAATGTTTCTCGGTTATGGAGGTGATAAAGAGTTCGACATAAAGAGTTACGTTGATGCAAGCTTAACACCTATCCGGATAGCTCTGAGTAGAGATTCTGGATACGTATAATGGAGCAATAATTTGGAATAGCTCCAAGTGGAACGTGGTAGCAGCATCTACGATATAAAGTTTTGAGAAATACATAGGGATCTGAATATGGCAAGACCCGTTGACTACAACCTCTCTCACAAGCATAACATGATCAAACCCAGAACTCTTTGAGTGTTTATCACATAGTGATGTGAACTAGATCATTGAGTCTAGTAGACTCTTGGATGTTGGTCACATGGCGATGTGACCTGTGAGTGTTAATCACATGGCGATGTGAACTAGATTATTGACTCTAGTGCAAGTGGGAGACTGTTGAAAATATGCCCTAGAGGCAATAATAAATTGGTTATTATTATATTTCCTTGTTCATGATAATCGTTTATTATCCATGCTAGAATTGTATTGATAGGAAACTCAGATACATGTGTGGATACATAGACAACACCATGTCCCTAGTAAGCCTCTAGTTGACTAGCTCGTTGATCAATAGATGGTTACGGTTTCCTGACTATGGACATTGGATGTCGTTGATAACGGGATCACATCATTAGGAGAATGATGTGATGGACAAGACCCAATCCTAAGCCTAGCACAAAGATCATGTAGTTCGTATGCTAAAGCTTTTCTAATGTCAAGTATCATTTCCTTAGACCATGAGATTGTGCAACTCCCGGATACCGTAGGAGTGCTTTGGGTGTGCCAAACGTCACAACGTAACTGGGTGGCTATAAAGGTACACTACAGGTATCTCCGAAAGTGTCTGTTGGGTTGGCACGAATCGAGACTGGGATTTGTCACTCCGTGTAAACGGAGAGGTATCTCTGGACCCACTCGGTAGGACATCATCATAATGTGCACAATGTGACCAAGGAGTTGATCACGGGATGATGTGTTACGGAACGAGTAAAGAGACTTGCCGGTAACGAGATTGAACAAGGTATTGGGATACCGACGATCGAATCTCGGGCAAGTATCGTACCAATGGACAAAGGGAATTGAATACGGGATTGATTGAATCCTCGACATCGTGGTTCATCCGATGAGATCATCGTGGAACATGTGGGAGCCAACATGGATATCCAGATCCCGCTGTTGGTTATTGACCGGAGAGTCATCTCGGTCATGTCTGCATGTCTCCCAAACCCGTAGGGTCTACACACTTAAGGTTCGATGACGCTAGGATTATAGGGAAAGTATGTACGTGGTTACCGAATGTTGTTCGGAGTCCCGGATGAGATCTCGGACATCACGAGGAGTTCCGGAATGGTCCGGAGGTAAAGATTTATATATGGGAAATCCTGTTTTGGTCACCGGAAAAGTTTCGGGTGCTATCAGTAACGTACCGGGACCATCGGGAGGGTCCCGGGGTCCACCAGGTGGGGCTACCTGCCCCAGAGGGCTGCGTGGACCAAGTGTGAGAGGGGACCAGCCCCAGGTGGGCTGGTGCGCCCCCCACCAGGGCCCAAGGCGAAGAAAGAAGGATAAAAGGGAAAACCCTAGGCTCAGATGGGCCTAAGGCCCACCTAGTGGTGCGCCCCCCTCTCTCCCCCCTTGGCCGCCCCCCTAGATGGGATCTAGGGCTGGCCGCCACCCCTAGGGGTGGAAACCTCGGTGGGGGCGCAGCCCCTCCCTTTCCCCTATATATAGTGGGGTTTTGGGCTGCCATAGACACGAGAAAATCTCCTTCTTGGCGCAGCCCTACCCCTCTCCCTCCTCGTCTCTTGCGGTGCTTGGCGAAGCCCTGCTGAAGTACCACGCTCCTCCACCACCACCACGCCGTCGTGCTGCTGCTGGACGGAGTCTTCCCCAACCTCTCCCTCTCTCCTTGCTGGATCAAGGCATGGGAGACGTCACCGGGCTGCATGTGTGTTGAACGCGAAGGTGCCGTCCGTTCGGCACTAGGATCATCGGTGATTTGGATCACGGCGAGTACGACTCCATCAACCCCGTTCACTTGAACGCTTCCGCTTAGCGATCTGCAAGGGTATGTAGATGCACTCTCCTTCTCCTCGTTGTTAGATTACTCCATAGATTGATCTTGGTGATGCGTAGAAAATTTTGAATTTCTGCTACGTTCCGCAACAGCTCACTACACACACCTTAGGTGTAGGGTGAAATGTGCCATTTGATTTTGCAACCATAAGTTAAAAATAGCTTTGCATGTTTCTATAAAAGTGCAAGTGCTTGAAAAAGTGTGTATTGAACTTTTCATGTCGGAGCCTGGCTTAATAGGATAGATAGATTACGCATATCAATAAGAAATTCCTTCTTTTTCGAAAGCCCATTTAAAAAGAACTCCAAAGTTAGGCGTGCTTGGCTTGTAGCGATTCTAGGATGAGTGGCCGACTGGAAAGTTGGTCCCAGGTGCGCACGAGTGAGGACAACGTGGAGAGGGAAGACTAGTGTTGGTCTGTGGGACAGTCTAGATACCGCCAGGCGTAACGGCCGAGAACCGGTGGTGGTGACCGAGGCATTACATTTCACTAGACTAAAAATACTACCGTATGTGATGAATGACTATTGCGATGACATTGAGGAGGAAGTTTTCTCCACATATATGTCCTACGTCTTCATTCCCTCTTCTGATGGCATGAAGGATATAAGGTGAGTCGCAGTTAGCAAACTCGAAGGACCTTGTTGTATTTTTTTACCTTTCATGATTTTTCTGCTTCTAAGAACAACTTTCTTAGATAACAAACCCTCAAGTTCACGAAAATATACATTTGGCCCCTCAATAACTTTGAGAGATTTTTGGTCCTTCAAGTCTTAAACTGGATAAATTTCATCCTAATTCAAATTTTTATGGAAAAATGGCTAAGTGCAAGTGATTTTCTCTCTTCCCACTTGCCATGTAGGACGGGTGGGTCAAACAGAAGTTTGTTTTCTTCCTCCTCGCTTCAATCCATGGCAACTCTGAATGTTTACAGCGGCAAGTTTAGTAACACGAGGATAGCAACTTTAGTTGCTAAGCATGGCAACTTTAGTGCTTCGGTTTATTTTTGTGATAAATGCACCGTGTGTCATTGAAAATTGCCATCCTTGTGTAACTAAAATTGTCATCGAATCAAAAATTTACCGTGTGTCATTAGAAATTGCCATCCTTGTATGACTGGAATTGCCATGGAAAAACATCACAGTCAAAGTACCACGCACCTGACATATGTCACTTATCATTTGAGTTTACTAATTTCAAGCCGAGTAAGATTTCCTCAAAGTCGAGCGTCAATTCACAAAATGCAACTTTAGGTAAAAACATAATAAGTGGCCAAACTGAAATATCCATTCCTCGGCTCGCTTCCTCCATCTACGCGTGCGCCGCCAACCCCGCCGCATAACCAAATCAATCCCCGACCCACGGCGAGCGTCGGCATGGACGAGGAGAGGACGGAGGCGTGGTGGGGCCGGCGCGCGTGGGCGCTGCTGTCGGCCGTCCGCGAGCGGGCGCCGCTGGTGCAGTGCATCACCAACCTCGTCTCCATGGACATCGCCGCCAACGCCCTCACCGCCGCCGGCGCCTCCCCCGCCATGCTCCACTGCCTCCGCGAGATCCCCGACTTCACCCCGCGCTGCGACGCTGTCTACATCAACGTCGGAACGCTCTCCGAGGACTGGCTTCCCTCCATGCGCGCCGCCGCCTCAGCCGGCCGCCCCTGGGTGCTCGACCCCGTCGCCGTCGCCGCCTCCGGCTTCCGGATGGAGGCCTGCCTCCAGCTCCTCGCGCTCCGCCCCGCCGTCGTCAGGGGGAACGCGTCCGAGATCCTCGCCCTCGCCTCCAGCTCAGACAGCTCCTCCTCCTCCTTCAAGGTACCTCAACTAAATCCAATCCTATTAGTAACTGATTGCTAATTTCCAATCCTAGGGTTGATTCGATCAGCACAAAATATTAACTAAATCAGATGATAGATTGTGACACTGCAATGTTATAAACTTATTTGATCCACGTGCTCCTGGTACTGTTATTTTAAACTAAGATTGATCATTCAGCTCATTTGGGGTCATTGTGGTTGTCATTCAAATTGACTTGCTGGAAACATATGCCGTCCATGTAATCTTGTGGTTAATTTCAGATTTAAAAGAAAAACCATAGCCCAGCTTTAAGTGAAAGCTAAAATAAGCAGTTCGGCACAGAACGTGTAAGGTTCAAACATGCTGAAGTTACCTTGTATCACAAGTGCAGAAAACAGAGAATGGCAATACTATGGAAGAACCACAAAGGAGAGGGACAACAAAGCGACTAATTGTCTTACTGTGTCCCTCCTCCCACTTGAGCACTTTCCCCACAGCGATGAGTAGTTTGAGAGGTAACACAGGCACCATGCCAATTCCATTAATAAGATGGGAAAGGGAAAACAATTTTATCCTGTCTGAAGAAATTTTAGACTGCTGGTCAAACGTCCCTTGCGTTAGTGAAGTTTTTTTTTGCATGGATTCCAGGACGATTGCCTGATTGCCTTATCTCCCTCTTATTTGAAGATGAGCAACACGCATACCAAGCCTATTCCCGCCTACAGTATATATTCCATCTTGCCTCTAATGGCACTAATACTTGTGGCCAACTGCAGGGTGTTGACAGTTCACATGACTCAGGGGAGGCCCTGCAAGCCTCGAAAGCATTGGCACGGTCCAGCGGGGCCGTCGTCGCGGTATCTGGAGCAGTTGATTTCATCACGGATGGCGAGCAGGTTGTCAGCGCGAGCAACGGCGTGGCCCTGATGCAGAAGATCACGGCGACAGGGTGTGCCGTGACTGCTCTTATAGCGGCTTTTGTCGGGGCGGATCCCTCTGATGCTCTGGCTGCAACAGCGTGTGCTCTTGCCATCTTTGGGCTTGCCGGAGAGATTGGGATGGAGTCGGCTAAAGGGCCTGCCTCTCTCAGGATGCACCTCATCGATGCTCTCTACGGGCTCGACGAGCAGACAGTCACATCAGGGGTCAAAATTGCCCTAGTGCTGTAACACGTGTCTACCGTGGCTACTAGTGTTTAGGAAATATAATGTCTGGGGTGATCTGCAGGGTCCTGGAAAACCATTAAGCGTATCAGATCGTATTGATTGTTGCCATCCATATTTACATGCCCCATGAATAAATTGCCTGGTGACCATCCATCCACATCCAGGCTGTACTAACTACCAAGTACATATTTGTGAATGCTGATGCCAAAAAGGTTTTGCACTGTTGTGTGACAGCACGGCTGTAGAAGCAAGGGTAAAGTCACTCTGGTCATTTGTTCAGAGTTTTGAAATAAATTGTAAAAGTAAATTCATCATCCAGATCAGTTGATCCAGCAGGCATATCTGCTATGTGAAACTGGAGATTGATCAAGAAGTCTCTTCAACATAAACTGTATTCGGATTTTGGTGCTCTTTGGCTGCAGCAGAGCGAGCTGAACGGCTGTCGCCACGGGGCTGGGGCCTGGGGGCATGTGCTTGTGCAGTGTGTATGCTCACATCCTCTGTTTTCTCATGACCTATGGCCTCTCTATTCCTCAACTGAGATACATGTGTTGATTGGATCATGCTATGTAACAAAGCTGATCATGGAGATGTAATCAATCACATTGAACTCAAACGTGTTGGAATATTGACTTCTGGGTGAGAGAGTTGCAGGGGATTCATGGAATGCCAGGTGAGATATCTATTACTTCTATTACTAGTTCTCACTGTACATCTGTTACTTCTTCACCTAGTTATATCTGTTTTTGAGATCATTGTATGCAGTATTGCGTTGCTACCTGGCACTAGTGACATTCCACTAGCTGAATTCAATTATCAGGGCCCTACTCTACTTTGTACCTTGTTGGTGACGTACACAAGTCAGCATGTCAAATTAAATACAAGCTCATAGTTCACAAATTGGTACCAACAAGGGTAAAAAATGCTGAATACCGCTGATGCTACAGTCTTCCCTTCACTTGAAGGAACAGATCCTTCATTTGATGATGGCGCTAAATGGCCCCATTCGGCTTCACATCTTGTTCATGTGTCTTTGTTAAGTCGCTCAGCATCTCCATCATCTGCATTATCAGCTCAGTCTCTAGTTGAAATGTCAGGAAAACTTCCATTATGAATCTGGAAGTAATATTCTGCCAAGGGATTAGCTATATTGGAAAAATACTCATGAGCAGTTGGTACCATTTAGCTATGGCGGACTAGCAAACCAAACCTCTGTTCATTGTGACTCAGTTTACATTGTTTTGAGTAATGTTGATATGTGAAATTCAAAATGGCATTTTAGGGCTGAATTTTTTGGGAATTCAGAATTAGTATCTATTTGGCACTGCCAAAACACATGATATCTTAGGTTTTGGCACCGATAATATAGAACATAGTTATTTTAAATTATTGGGCCAACAATGTATATGGTGAATGCCGAGGCAAAACCTTTGCAGATTTTATTCAGTCACCCACGTTCTTTATTACGATCATATATGTCACACGGAGTATAAGCCACTCACTAGAACATTCTCAGTTACAAGCAATAGGAAAAGAAAAAGATGGTGTGTTGGTGGCTAGGTTAGAAAGAGATATGTCGACCCTCTTCAAAAGTAACATGTGATGATAGTTTGCATCTGTTCCGGCATTCCCATTCTGATCATTGTGGGATGAGCAAGCTCTAACCATTCATGTTCTTATTCACTGCAGGTCTGATAGTATATATGCATGTTTCGGTCTGCAATGATATCTGAGAAGAAATAACGCTGAAACTAACTGGTGCTTTGTAGCGTTAAACACTCCATTTTCATCTGCAACTCGGCACATCACCAAAATAGTACTCCCTCCATCCCATAATATAAGACATTATTACCTCATTTGATTTTCTCTGCCGCCATCACCTAGCAATCTTTTAGATGACATTATATAGACATTACATCGACTCGGAGGATCAGAAATGAACAGAATGCTGTCGACAGTCACATGAAGTAGTTGCCTCTGCTTGTCAGTTTCAAATTCAAATTTGGGGTCTTTGTTTGGTCACAAGATCCATATGTCATATTAGTATGTACAATCTCATGTTGCTAACTGACTACTTCATGTGCATTCTGTGACCCGTTCGTACTATAGTTCTATATGTTGCTCATGCTTTAGGTGTTCATCAAACTTGGAGTTAGAACATCAGCTTAATTGAACACATTGATATGAATTTATTTTCTGCCTACACAAAAAAAGACAAGTGTAATACATAATTCACATTACGTTTTGGTTCATCAAATTGATAACTACACACACTCATATTTGTCCTGCATGGTTAATTTGCTAAGAAAATCCACCCGTACGTTGTGAAAGGTTGTAAATTCGTTGGTTCTGACACATGTGCAAAGGTCATGTTCATTTTGTGTTGTTAGTGAAATATTTATTTCGTTTTCTTACCAGGAGTGTTATGTGAGAGAATTCCCTATTAGAGCCTTTTCAAAAATGCGCTTCCTTATTTGGCCAAAATACGAATTTCTTCCCATTGTGACACTACCTCCAAAATTGATGCCCGATTTGGCATCTCCGGCCAGTCCGTTGTCATGCTCTGTCGAAAGCCTGTAAGTTTTTTGTTGCTTGGACAAAACTATCCATAGTTATTATACGGAGCATCCAGTCCGTCAGTGTTTTTGCACTACTGTCCAGTTCAATTTGGCACTTTTGTCCAGCCCGTCAGTTCTTTTTGTCATCATGGAGCATCCGCAGAAAAACAAGGGCGGCTTGCTGGGCTGTGGGCTGTGGCATGTGTAGCCATATGGTCGTGAGCGATGACCTATATCGCGTCGCGGCCACACATGCATGGTGTGCCCATGTGCATTGGTGACCGGCATGTGCTCACGACATGCATCCATCGTTTATGGATCGACCGCCTAGTAGGCGCCTCGAGAGTTACCTGACGGTGTCCATGAAGTACCGGTTCTCCGGCGACAGAGCGCGTGCACCTTGCTGGGGCTGCTAGGGCCAGGTCTTCATGGACAGCGTCTCATTGAACACCTGACATGCGCCTCTTCACTTTGACATCCACAACAGCTTTGCGTTGCGGGTCTTCGAGCGACGCATCGAGGCATGCCTCGACGTCGTCAAGCTCATCATGTCCAAAGAGTGAGGGAAGTTCTAAGAGAGATAAGAGAGAGTGTCCCGGCTAAGGGGCCACTTACCACGTCAACTCCTGGTGATCGGTCCGGTTGAGGACTCCTTGTCGGTTTCGTCCTGGCCGCATCGGACAGCCCATAGTGCATACAAGGAAGATTCAGAAGACATGCGTACATGATAAGACATTGGATTCGTGGAGGGATCTACCTCCTCATGTGTAGGCAACTAGGATCTTGTACCCTAGAACACCCAGTATCCTATATTAATCGAGGGGCCATGCTGGTAGACACAATTTATGATTCTTGGTAGTTTATCTGTACTCTGTCCATAGTCCAACGGGAATAAACACATGCAGGACTTAGGGTATTATCCCTTCAGAAAGCTTGAACTTGGGTAAAATGTGTCTTTGTTACCGTCATTCCTAGATGCCTAGTTTAGGATCTCCTACCAGGAAGTCTGCCAGATCTAGCTCCGTCAATAAGTGTTTCATTTTAGGGATAATCATATATTTTAAAGTAGCACTCAACAACGAAATGGATGGAAACGTCAAATAGGGCATAAAAAATTGAGATTGTCTTAAATAGCAAAGAAAATATTGTTTAGGGTCCCACTAAGGAAATATATTTTTCAGAAGGGCCAAAGAAGGAATTCTCTCATCTCCTGCAGAGTTAGACCTTGCAAAAGAACCATCTTAGTCAATTTCTCCCCTTTCTATCGTCTCCTCCGCTCCCCTTCGCCGCCGCCGCCAACATAAATCTACAATTTATCTTGTTCCTGCAAGGGAGCAACAACCAAGATGCCGACGACCATGGCCAAGGCCGCAAGGGCAGGAGCGGCGCCTCTTCGCCATGACGGCAGCCTTCCGGAGGAGATTGTCGTCTGGGAGATCCTAGTTCGCCTCGACCCCAAATCCCTCCTCCGTTGCCGCACCGTCCGTCGGACATGGCGCCATGCCACCTCCACCCGTGCCTTCCTGCTTGCCCACCATGCCCACCAGCCAGCCCTCCCCATCGCGTTAGACGAAGAATACATCCTCACCGTTGACCGCCTTGCCGCCGCCCAGCTCCACACTGTCGCCCATCTTGACAAGGCCTTCAATCCAGAGGCTTCCTGCGATGGCCTTCTCATCCTCTCCAGGTGCAACAACATGACCGACACCATTGATTTCTCAGTTTGTAACCTAGCCACTCGTCAATTTGCTCCCCTTCAACAACTACATGAACTGGGCTTGCGGTTATTGGGGATGTACTCGCATGAACCTACTGGCGAGTATCGATTGCTACTTGAACGCCATAGCTACAATGAAACGCCTGAAGACCAACTTGGCTACTATGTCTTTGCGTTGGGCTCTCACCAGTCGCCGAGGTACATCGGGTGGCAGGAGTCAACATCACAATGCTTTACCTCTCTTGGTATGCGATAGCCTGCATTGGTACCCAGTCTATTATGTGAGTGAAAGCAGCTACGTACGGCTTCAGAGTGAAAGCAAAGTGATAATAGTATTCGACCCCATAGCTGATTCATTCTGGCCAATGCGTGCTCCAATTGTTTCCACCAACTCATATGCCTTTGAGATGGATGGTACACTCGGCATATATAGCCATAACTATGCCAAAACAACTATTGATATATGGGTATTGCAGAACTACAAAAGCGAGGTTTGGGACTTCAAGTATCGAATCAAATTGCCGGTTGCAGAAATACGGGGGAAGTTTGAGGCCTTTGATGACCATTGGAATGTGGAGGTTGTTTCAGCGGACGGTGACGTGCTCTTGCTAGTCAGTTCTGATCGGTGTCTATCTTACGTTGACAATGATGGTAAGCTGATTGACAGTTTTGATCATGGTCGCAAATACTTCTTTTTGTCTAAATATCGGCTTTAGCAAAGTCTTGTCCAGCATACCTTCTTTCAGGCTTTAGAAAGTTCTGTTGTGAACACTTCACCATTCATCTGATGTCTATTGAGTGAGGTGGTGCTTCTTAGCAGCTTAACTGTTGTATCCTTATGAGCTGCAACATCTATGAATTGGATCAAGTATGAGCCTGATGGCATCTTCTTCATTTTGCATTGATGTATATAAATTGTGATCAGAAGCTCTATCTTTTGTGTGTTTATCTATGCTTTTCTTGGCACCCTGGAGGGTTGAAATGACTATTCTGTATGTTGATGCTATAATTTCTTAGTAATTTTGCTCTGTTTGTACATAATTGCCAACTGATCCGCCTCATGTGTCTATTTTCTTGGCTGATGGTTTGACTCTGCTTTATTTTAATTATCTTGTGATTTTCTTAGTATTCAATTGTTAGAAATTTTTATGGCTCATGTTCCTCTTCCTTGAGTCAAAGAGTTGACTTTACGTTCTTATGTAGTGGTTTTCTTGATAGTCTATATTGAGTGTGTTTCCGGTTTGTACCATCTGTTGTCGCTCATGATGAAATGAGATTTTTCTGTTTCTTGATGTGCAAGTTGCATCTAATTTTTAGAGCAGCTTGAGCACTACACATTAAAATAAATGGTTGCATAAGAGTAGTTGACACCATTTATCTATGGCGAACTAGCAAACCAAACCTCTGTTCACTATGACTCATTTTCCATTAATTTCACTGAATTTTGTGGAAGTCATAGCTAATATCTACTCGACAGTGCAAATATTCCGCAATATCTTAGGTTTTGGCACCGAAAATATAGAACATAGTTATTCTAAATTATTGGGCCAACAATGTATACGATGAATGCCGAGACAAAGCCCTTGCAGATTTTATTCAGTCGCCCACATTCTTTATTAAGTTGGTAAATGTCTCACAAAATATAACCCACTCACTAGAACATTTCCGGTTGCAAGCAGCACGAAAAGGAAAAGGGTTGGTGTGCTAGCGGCTAGGTTAGAAAGACCTGCGTCTTGCAACATTAACTTGTGATGATAGTTTGCATCTGTTCCAGCGTTTCCACTTCCGGACATTGTTGGATGTCCGTGCTTTAACCGTTCATGTTATTATTCATTGCAGGTTTGATAGTTTGCATGTTTCTGTCCATAATACCAAATGTTATCTGACAATAGAACACTGAAACTGGTGCTTTGTAGCGTTAAACCTTTCCATTTGCAAACCAGCACATCACCAAAGTACGCTCACCTGGTTTCCTCTATTGCCATCACCTAGCAATCTTTTAGATGGCATTATATAGGTATTAGGTCGACTCTCAAGCATTGGAAGTTTGAGTTTCCAAGCCATAGAATGGGAGCGCTGTCGATGGTCACACGAAGCAGTTGCCTCTGCTTATCAGTTTCAGTTTCAAATTTTGGTGTTCGTTTGGTCACAAGATACATACCTTATATTAGGGCAACTCCAACGTGGTTCGTCAAATCGCCCACAAATGTCTGAACTGGATAGTTTAGACACTTTATGCCATGCAATGCGAGTTGTGAAATTTGTCCGGACCAATTCGGATATTCAGAATCCCCAAAGTAGTACCAAATGGGGGAGGGGATATAAGAGAGTCCAGGCGTCTGCCTAACCCACTATTAGTTGGACCACATCTCCTCCTAGCACATGTGTCTCACTCATTTTTTTCCCTCTCGGTCCGTCCACTGTGAGTCATACCCACTGTCCGGATTTGATGAGTACGGGTGGATGGTCAACGCACTGCTCGTTGTATACAGACACGTCTAGTCGTGTCGGTGGACATTTTGTGTCATCTATTTGGTGATCCCTCTTAGAGTTCCCCTTAGGGCATCTCTAGCAGATCCCCTATATATTAAAAGTGCAAAAAGTGCTTCTCATAGCACTTTACTATTTTTTAAAATAAAAGTCACTGCTTCGCAGCAGGCAGATCTCCTATGTATTTGAGTCCACCAGTCGCTGCCCGCACGGTCAAGGGAAGGAGGAACACTAGCGAACGCCGCTCACCGCACCACCCGAGGCCTCCGCCTCGGTATCCAGAACCCTCCGCGTGTAGACGAAACAGCAAGGCCTTGCTGCCACCTTCCTTGGCAGCCGCGCGGCTTTCTTCGGTGACCCCTCCAACGGCGGCAAGGAGGGGAAGGGGGAGGGGGTTGGCCGCTAGGGTTGCGTCGCCATCCGCGTAGCCCCGAGCAGAGCGAAGCAGGGGCAGCTTTGGTGCCTAGCACAGTGTACCATTTGTGCTCCTGGGGTTGTTGCTTCTTGTGCGCATATACAATTATACAGATAACACACACGCACACTGTCTCCCTCTCCCTCCCTCTATCTCTCTCCTACGGATGCATTGATACGTAGTGATGTTTTTGCGTCTTCTCAAAGAAGAACATCCCGCAAAAAAAACATACCGTGTAATGGGTAAAAATTCACAATGTGTTTCAGTTCTCTTGACGCATTGATGTATATAAGTTATTATCAGTTCTCTTGTTTCAGGGGATGGTGACGTGCTCTTGCTGCTCAATTTTCGTGGGTGGCTGCTTCAAGTTGACAGTGATGGCAAATTGATTGAAAGTTTCGATTGTGGTCATAGAGACCTGCACATATATGAATATCGGCTCAAACAAAGTCTTGTCCAGCAAACTTTCTTCCCGGCTCTAAAAAGTTATGCTGGTAGTGCCTCGCTTTTGATCTGATGGCAGTTGAGTGAGATGGTGCTTCTTTCTTCCTAGTTGTCATATCCTCATGAGCTGCACCATCTATGGATTGGACCAAGTATGAGCCTACTGGCCTCCTCTTTGCTTTGCTTTGCATTGATGTATATAAGTTATTATCAAAAGCTCTTGTTGTAATGTGGTTGCATGATATCTACGCTTGTCTTCATAACCTTTCGGGCTGAAGTGACTACTGTGTGCGTTGATGCTAAAATAAAGATGTCATTTTGCTCTGCTTTGGAAATATTTGCCTTTGAGCTGACGGATTTGGCTTTGCTTTTTGTTAATTATCTAGTGGTCTTAGTGCTCAATTGTAAGCTTTCTATATCCCCCATGCTCACTATTTCTTGAATTTAGGAATTGATTTTACCTTTTCACCTAGTGGTCTTCTTAATAGTCAACATTTAGGGTATTTTCTGTTTCTATCCTGTTTTGAAGCTGACGATGAAACAGAGGCAAAAAAATATCACTTATTGACTTGCAAACATCATCTGATTTTAGAAGAGCTTGGAATACTAGTAGTTATATTAAATGGTTGCATCATAGTCAATGGAATATTCTGTCATAATTCAATTTTCTCTGTGAATCAATTTTGCATCTTGGTAGGTATAAGTCTTATGGAGACTTTAAGCTTGATATTATAGAGAACTGAACATGGTTATATTTGTCTCTTTCCAATGAGCTGTAATATTGTCTAGAATAGACTGATACTGCAACCTGAAAATCTATGAATACATTTTTGTGCCTCCACGCTGACACCGTTTTTACATTGCATTGTTTGGAATAATCTTTTACTGTTTTACTTTTCCTGCTAAACATTTTGAGTATTAGTGCTTCATGTTTATGTTTAATCTGAACATAAGTTCAAGAATTAAAATTTGTAGTAACAAGCACAAGAAAGGTTTGCTATTGTCAGGCCCAGGTCCCACATTGTGTTCATGTCTCAAGGAGGACAACACCAGGCCTGTTGTTACACCACAACTGGATAAGTAAGGTAGAGTCATTATGATCATTTGCTTCAGAATTTTGAAGATGTAAAAGTTAGTTCATTATCCAGATTAGTCGATCCAGTATGCATGTTTGTTATATGAAACTAGAGATTGATCGAGAAGTCTCTTCTCCATAATCTGTATCCGGTGCTCTTTGGTTGCACTAGAGCGAACTGAACAGTCGTCACCACGGGGCTGTGGACACGTGCTTGTGCAGTGTGTATGCTGATGCTCACATCCTCTGTTTTCCCACGATCAAGCAGGACCTCTCTGTTCCTTAAACTGGTATAGATGTGCTAATCGGATCATGCTATGAAACAAAGCTGTTCAAAATGAACATGATCACGGAGATATAACCAGTAACCTTTAACTCAAATGTGTCCTTGTAAGCTGAGGGTTCAAAGTATTAGTTGGAATATTGACCAGTGGGTGAGAGTAGTTGCAGGTTATTCATGGAATGGCAGGTAAGTCGCTCACAGCATCAGCAATATTCTGCCAAGGGATGAGTTGCATTGGAAAAACACTGATTCATAGTTGGCACCGTTTAGCTATGGCGAACCAGCAAACCAAACCACTGTGCACTATGATTCATTTCCCATTCTTTTGAGTAACTTTGAGATGCGAAATTCGAGCAATGATATTTTAGGGCTTCACTGAATTTTGTGGAAGTCACAGTTAATATCTACTTTACAGTGCAAAGATTCCTCAATATCTTGGGTTTTGGCACCGAAAATATAGATCATACACATTTTAAATTATTGAGCCAACAATGTATGTGGTGAATGCCGCCGATACAAAGCCCTTGTAAATAATCTTCAGCTGCCCACATTCTTTGTTAACCCTTTTGCAACATTAACTTGTGATGATAGTTTGTACTTCCTGGCATTGTTGGATGTCTGTGCTTTAACCATTCACTGCAGGTCTGATACTGATAGTCTGCATGTTTCTGATAGACAAGAAACAGCACTGAAACTAATTGGTGCTTTGAAGCGTTAAACCCTCTCTACATTTTCATCTGCAACTCTGCACATCGCCAAAACTAACCGGTGCTTTGTAGCGTTAAACCCTCTACATTTTCATCAAAGTTTTAAATAGCGCGCTAAGCATCTTAGCGCCGGACCTCTTTCAAATGCTATAGCGTGCTATAGCGCGCTATTTAAAATGTTTGTTCATTTGTTTGGACCAAAGTCTCTTAGCGCAAGACCTTTTGTAAACGCTATAGCGTGCTTTAGCGGAGCTATAGCGGGCTATTTGAAACAGTGATTTTCATCTGCGACTCAGCACATCACCAAAATATTCTCATTTTGCTTCCTCATCTGCCATCACCTAGCAATCTTTTAGTTGGAATTATATAGAGTTATATCGGTTCTTAAGCATCGGAAATTTGAGTTTCGAAGCCATAGAACGGGAGTTTAGTCGAAGGTCAGACGAAGTAGTTGCCTCTGCTTGCAGTTTCAGTTTCAAATTTTGGGTCTTTGTTTGGTCACAAGATACATATGTCTGATTAATATCTACAACCTCATGTTGCTAACTGACTACTTCATGCCCATTCTGTGATCCGTTTGTACTATAGTTGAATGTCGCTCATGCTTTAGGTGTTCATCAAACCTGCGAGTTGGAACTTGGAACATCAGCTTAATTGACCAATTGATCTGAATTTATTTTCTGTCTAATTTGATCATCATGAAATTGGTTCCTTAGTTCTCTTAGCAATGAAAAGAAAAGTTTTGTTTGTTCAGAGAGACACAGCACCCAAAAACTGCAGAATTCATATAACAGATGACAAATTTCTATTGTCTGCATCGAGAACAATAAAAGCTTGGCCAGAATCTTGAAAGAGCTTTCACCAAACCATAGATTTGATAATGATTCTACTAAATGATCACCAAAACTAATCCAAATATCACTTGCTAGAACTCTGGCCATGGGTGGTAAGCTAGCTAGAACTTGGTCCGGTACTTGCACGACGAGCTCTGTGCGTCGGGGCGCCGGACGCTGACGACGACGTTGCACACCGTGAGCACAACGGCGTGGTGCCTGAGCAGGCCGAGAGCGGTGACCGTCCCCGGCACGGTCGTCCGCACGGTGAGCAACACGTCCCCAGCGCCGCCGAGCACGTCGCCGTACAGCTGAGGCGCGTACCCGGCGAGGCGGTCAGCGAGCACCGTGAGCCTGACTGTCACCATGTTGGTGCTTCCCGCGCCGATCCGCCCGGGCGGCACGTTTGCGTCCGCGGCAAGCGAGCCGTGGTAGTAGACCTCAGCGCGGCCAGCGTCATGCGCGAAGGACGCGACGGGGCTGGGGTTGCGGATGGAGAGGACGACGTCGAGCGTCACGTTGAGGAAGAGTCCGGGGGAGAGAGACACGGAGGTGAGTCGGATCGTAGAGATGGTGGTGTCGGCCGGGTGCGGGCGGAGCGCCGTGATGGCCAGCACAGCGACGGCCACTGCAAGGAGGAGGAGTACGGCGAGGGAGATGACGACAAAGACGCGAAGCCGGCGGCGTGACGCGGCCGCCGAGGTGCTGCGGTGCTCACAGGCGGCAGTGGGCATGCTTGCTTGCTGGTTGCTCTCTTGAAAGTTGAAACTGGTGGTGCTAGCTACCAGTCTAATGTTGGACTACCACACTTGATCTGCTTGACCAGTTATGTACCTTTTTTCCCCAACTTAGCTACATGTAAGAGCATCTTCAGCCAGACACGTACTTCTAATTCGAGCCCTCAAACGCCCGCGGAGCCATGTGCCCAGGCGTGTCCATTTTGAGCCCTTATTTATCCGTCCGCACAGCTACACTCCTCATTTTCTTCCTTATATGTTCGATCACGGATATGTGATTGATGAAGATGAAGAGAGAGAAAGAATGAATGATAAAGAAAAAGAAAAGGTGGTCCGGGGTAGAGACACATTCTATGTGGCGGACTGCCCGAGCGCGTCCGCAAGCCCTCATATCCTTCCCATATTGGAGATGGATACGAAGGTTCGCGAACAGGCCGGGTGTATAGGGATGATACGACGGGTCCGGTTGGGTCAAATTTTTGTCACCTTTTGCTTCTCTATCCTGTCCGGTCAGTGGTCCCCGCGCCCGCCTGGTTAATTTGAGGAGTCCGGCTATAGATGCTATAAGTTCCCTACAAATTAACTATGGGTCAGTCGGTTATTTCGGCCGTTCATTTCTACTTTGAGATTCGTGCACATTGATATTTTTTCTGTTGTGATTGTTGTTGTGTTTTTGGCCTAAATTTTAGACTGACCACTGTTTTGGGTCGGTTGATTCCTTAGGGCATGTACAATGGTGCTATCTTAGGTGTCACGTAGGATAAATAATGAGATGGAGAAGAGAGAACTCATAAGAGAAGGCTTGTCTTCTCAGACAAGAGATTATCTCTTAGCACAATATGTCTCACCATTTTTTAGGAATTGCTAGTTATTGAAGATGAGGCTAAGACATGACCCATTATAGACATTTTTCTTTGTCATATCTAAATTACATGCAAAATTTAAGATAAGACTATCTTATCAACCATTGTACATGCACTTATTGTGTCGAAGATCATTTCATCATGTGTGTTTATAGATCAACAATGTTTTATTATTTTATATTTGCATGTACGATTTGAATGACTTTTTTCTTCTTTAGTCAGTTTTCTTGGGTATTTTTTGGAATACATATAAGTATTACATATATTATACTAGAGCACGAAAATTGCACTATTATATGATTATTTCTCACATATTTAAAAGTGCAAGGTTGTGTGTATGTAATTTTAATTTTTTAATTTTCTTTTTTAAAGGGTAATACCACTGTCACTAAATAATTCTACTTAGAAATGTTTATATTTTATTTTGTTTTAGTTTTCTTTCTTCTTTCAAGAGTAACACCAATGTCACTAACCCATTCTTGTTTAGTATTTGATTTTGCCAGTATTTGATTTTTTTCATTCTCTATGCTCTTAAAGGATAATGCTAATGTCACTAATTCATTCTTTCTTACAAAAATTTATTTATTTTCTTTTCTTTTCTTTTCTTTTTTCTTAAAGGGTAATATCAATGCCACTAATTTAGCCTTCCTTAGAAAACTTCATTATTTTGATTTTTTTTCATTCTTTTCTTTTCTTTTTTTAAGAGTAATACCAAAGCCATTAATTAATTCTTTTTCAGGAATTTTGTTTTGCGAATTCCAGTATTATATGCTTATTCTCGCATATTAGAAAAAGCACAATTACTATCTAAATTGTGGGCAAAATTTTCCATTATTTGACTTAATGTTTTTTCATTTTCTTTACTCTTAAAGGATAATGCTAATGCCACTAATTCATTCTTCATTCTTCAATAGAAATCGTCATCATTTTGATAGTTTTTATCATTTTCTTTCTATTTTTAAGGGTATACTAATTCCACTATTTTATTCCCTTTCAGGAAACTTCATTTTTTTTGCGAAATTCCAGTATCATATGCTTATACTTGCATATTATAAAAAGTGCAATTTATGTGTAAATTATGAGTAAAATTTTCCATTAATTGATTAACTTTTGTCGTCTTAAAGAGTAATACCAATGCCAGTAATTCTTTATTCCATAGTAAACTTTTTTTTAGTTTTTGTTTCATTTTATTTGTTCTTAAAGGGTAATACCAATGCAACTTTTTATGTTGTTTCCTTTTTAAGAGTATTACCCATGGCACTAATTCATTCCATTTTAAGAAACACACACAATTTTTGTGTAAATTATGTGCAAATTTTTCTTGTATATTCTAAAAACACACAGTTTTCGTGTAAATTATGTGCAAATTGTTTCATAATTTTTTATTTCATTTCATTTTATTTCTTCTTTGAGTATAATACCAATGTCACTAATTCCTTCCTTCTTAGGAAGTTTGTTTTGCGAAAATTCCATCACTATATGCTTATACTTGCATATTATATAAAACACATTTTTTGTGAATTGTGTGCAAATTGTTTGACTTTTGTTTTCTTATAGAGTAATACCAAGGCCCCTGATTCATTATTTCATAGAAAACTTCATTGAATTTGCCTTACATCTTGTTTTATTAGTTTATGTTTCAATTTCTTTTTTTTAAGGGTAATACCAATGTCACTAATTCATTCTTTCTTGGAAACCTTTTTGTGAACATTCCCCTATTATATGCTTATCATTGCATATTACAAAAAAGCACAATTTTTATGTCAATTGTGTTTAACTTTGTCATTGTTTTTTTATTTCCTTTATTCTCAAAGAGTAAAACCAATACCACTAATTCATTATTTATTAAGAAAAAACATCATTTATTTTAATTTGTTTTAGTTTTTTGTTTCATTTCTTTCTTCTTTAAGGGTAATTCCAATGCGACTAATTCATATCTTCTTAGAAAAATTCTTTGTTTTCAAAATAACCCACTTATGGTTGCATATTATAAAAATATGGAATTTATGTCCAAATTATGTGATTTTCCCCTATTTTCTTTATTATTTTTAAATGTAATACATATGCCACTAATTCGTTCTTTCTTAGAAAACTTTATATTTGTTACTTATTGTCTTATATCTTACAATGCTTCAGGTCATTTTTGATATGTTTTAGACCAAGCCCAAGTATCTAATGGGATCCTATTTATTGGTTGCATAGGGTCTAGTGCCCCTCTAAAAAGGTCGACCAATAGCAAACATTTCTTTCAAAACCGGAACAATCCAACAACTCAGGTTACTCCAATGGTGAGCGCTCAACATGTTTAGCGTGCAGCTAATATCATACCAAATATCAATTCTATCAACAATCAAATAATTAACATGCAAATAGTATCTTACCTCATATATGCATGCGATTAATATACTGTATAATATCAATGTGCATTGCACCTACGGATTTACTAGCAAGGAAAAGTAGCCGATACGAATAACATCCTTTTTTATCTCACACATGCTGATGTTTTTCGCTCCAATTTTATTTTTATTCCATTGTTGGTTTATGTTACGAAGAACATAAAAGTAGGAGATTTGTATATGCCTGCCATGTTGGAAATTCGTTTCTAGTCAAACTCAAGCGGTACAATCATAAATCCAAAGGCATGGCAAACCAACCTATGGTTGGATGGTTTGAGGGATTGTGGTATCCCTAACCCACCAGGGTTCAAATCTTGGTGCTCACATTTATTCCTAGATTTGTTTCAGGATTTCCGGTGATGTGCGTTCAGTGGGAGGAGACGTTGCCGTCGATGACGAGGTGCCTGCAGTGACTTCGTAAATTTCAAGATGATATGTCGGCTCAGTCTTTTAAAGGTGCTCATAGGGGTAGGGTGTGCGTGTGTGCGTTCATACGGGTGAGTATATGCGTGTGTATATGGTCGCTTGCGTCTGTACCGTGTTTAAAAAAAATAGTCTCTTCACGACCAAGATAATACATAAAGCAAACAGGAAGGAGTCTCGATCCATAGACTATACCACAACTTTAGGCCCGACCCTTGGATGGTGGCGATGTGGGGTTATTGACGGCTTGGCGTGTGGTTCCCAATTTGTAGTCTCTCTATCATCTCTTCACAGCTCTCACGTAAACATAGACCATGTCCGCACCACTGGTGAGTGCCGAGAGCCCGAGACTAGCTTTACCAAATCTTCATTGGTAGGTCCCCACACGGAACATTTTCTGGTCTCTTAGGAGGTGGTGCTCCTGAGGTGTATCTCGGTGCCATAGCAATGCATAGAACAAGAATAGGGGCTTTGGGTTTCCTCGTCGGTGTACATGATGCTAGTTATGTCTCGGTGGATGTCCTCCATGCTATGGAGATTCTCGTGGTAGGCTTCATCACCTTTGAGAGTTGCAGATCACACCGAGTAACTGAAGAACCGGGTCCCTGCAAGTGCTTGTTGTCTTGTTCCTCATCTCGGGGGTTGGAAGCAACCAAACTCCAGATAAATTCCCATCCTTGTCCTTGATGAACAACGTCCAAATGTTGAAATCTCCGTCGTGCTAGATTCCCATCCTTATCCCACAAACTGCCGGTTGACATCTCCGTCGTGCTAGATTATTTGCTCGTTTTTGCGGAGTTGCGTGTAGATGCTGCAAAGCTCTGGCAACATGAACCGTCAAACAAAAACGACGGAATGCGAAGATTGTTGAAATGTCAGGGAAAATATAGTATACATCGAGTAAATTGGTAAGAGGGGCAAGGAGTCGAAAGGGGAGCCGCGGAGGAACTTGGGGCTGCCGTGCCCTATGTGGCCCTCTTGCTCAAAAAATCAAAATGGTATAAATCAAATTAATTATTAGAACCGACAACATAATATTGATCCTTTATTTGTGAGAGAACCGATCGACCAACCAATTGGTATAAATCTTAAGAGCTTGAATTCTTGGCGGAACTGATACGCCGGGTCTAAATGAAGCTTACCAGAATGAAAAAAAGAGCAATTCAAAAAAAAGAATGAAAAAAGAGGGAAAAAAGTTCAAATCACCGGGGGAGGGGGGGGAGGGGAATGGGAGTTTAGAGTAGGGGGTTGGGCCGAGATTAGACATGGGATAAATTGTTTTATTCCCAATCCTCTGTTTGGTGCGTGATAGGAGTTATGTCTGAGAATTTGAGAAGAAATTGTATTTCCTTGTTTGGTTCGTGGGAATTGACATGGGACTACACATGGGAAGTTAGAATGAACGGTTAAGATTGACTCACTTAAACAATTCCATTCCAACTCCCACCCCCTCCCCTGTTAATAAAACGGTGGGAGTTGGAGTCTCAAGTCTCATGCCTCTTTTCTTATGAATTTCCAATCCCTCCAACCAAACAATAGATTTGAAGTCTCATGCCCCTTCAATTCTCATTCCCTGGCTCTAATTACCTTCAACCAAACACGTTGGGCGGCCGCGGGCAGGGGAGGCAAATCCGCATGGGGGGAACAAGAGTAGAGGAATCGGATAGAGATTCGTATTGGTGGTAAACACCACAAAAAAAATTCGATTTTTCTTTCTTCCCCCGTGACCTAGGTTTGTATCTCCTCGTCGTTGAAGTGCAGGAGTTGAGAGAACGATTCCCTGACGGGGACGAATTCGACGTAGCAGCGGAGTAGGGAACCCGATTCCAGGAGGGAGACGATAGAGATCACCAAGAGAACATGAATCGCCACAAATAAAGGGTGCCAAGAACACCCAAGGCCCAAGGCGCAGGCAGAGATCGCGGCCAAAGGAGTCTTTTTCGCTGCTGCAGAGTACTCAGCGGGCGGCCGGAAATTCCTAGCCCGCAGGCGGCAGCAGATGGAAGGCCCCTTCCCGTTGCTCGTGCATGATCTTGGGAACCGTACCGATGACTGCCAGACGCGGTTCAGCATCTCTAACCAGGCCGTGAGCACCGCGGCCATCCATGAACTCAAGGACTACAGGTGCTTCGAGTCTCCACAGGGCTGGGTGCTCGCGCTGGATCCTGCTTCCCTGCACACGTTCCTGTGGCGTCCTCAGGACGGACAGAGGATCAGCCTTCCATCCCCAAAACACGAATTTCCCAGGAGGTGCAAGTGCCTGCTTTCTGACAAGACTAGCTCGACATCCTCTTGCACTGTTCTGGTCCTCGATCTTGACCTGCCTAATCTGTTGGCGTGCCGGATCGGAGGAAGCCAGTGGGACTCTTACAACTACGAGCTCACCATATTCCTCGCGGATGACAAGCCCCGGGAGATACATATGGCCAAACTTAAAGGCATTGCTGCTGTTGGGGGCAAGGTCTACTATACACGTTCACGGGACACGCCCTCGGAGTAGTGGAGTTTAGCCCTGAGCTCAGCCTCACTGAGTTTGGAGTTGATATGGTTGAACTGCCCGACACCATGCCGTTTTCTTCCACTTACTTGGTTGAATCATGTGGTGACCTCTTTTTGGACACAACATGCACAAAATCGACAAGGTCGAGGTGTATAAGATGGATTTCTCAAGGCCGCAATGGTGCAAGGTGGACAGGATTGGAGATAGGGTGTTCCTCTTGGGCGGAGACAGCATCGGAGCTTCCAACTTTGGAGTGTCATGTTCGGCTAGTGAACATGGTTTGTCTAGCAACTGTATCTACTTTCTGAACAACATCGCTGCCGAGGAGAACTACCTGCACATTTTCAACCTGGAGAAAGGGACAGAAGAAGTGCAACGTCCTTTTAGACACAAAGGTTGCCTGATGCTGCTGCCGCCGCGTCCACCGATGTGGTTGTTGCCCATTTGCGAGGAAAAAATAAGTTAACCCCATATTTTTGGTTGGGATACTTGGAAACATGGTGCCTAGCACCTCAGTTCATGGTTTTGGTGTATTATCAGTTAGGGTCTTTAATATGTGTCATACTGGTTCTTATTGTCTTTGATCATTTATTGATAATGGAAACTATTATTACTATCAATATTTTGTATATCATCTCTGTCAAACCCGACTGAGATAAAAAGTTTTATGAACAGGCAGTAACCATACATCTCTTCTTTTTACACAAGTACTAGTAACCATACAACTTCATTTGAGAGAATCCACCATAAATACCGATCATGTGGTTCTTTGATTAGTATGCCACCATCTAGACCACTTGAGCAAAGCAGTAAACTTAATTTCTGTGTTTAGCATCCCACTATCTATCTGCATAGAAAGGCCACTTGAGCAAAGCAGTAAACTTAATTTCTGTTCAGCCGATCCAATCAACATATGATGGATTATTTGTGAAGAAATACAAAGTCAATGTCTAGATTACCAATATAAGGCTACCAAGATAAACTGGACTTTAGCAGAAGAACAAACATCTTGCACACACATTTGACAATAAGGCCAATTCACGAGCCTCTTTTTCAACCTTGAATGGCAGCCCAACTAATCCAAATATGAAAGATTTTAACAACTTTTTTTAGTTCATATAGGATTATTTTCTCTCTCTCTCTCTCTCTCTCTCTCTCTCTCTCTCTCTCTCTCTCTCTATATATATATATATATATATATATATATATATATATATATATATATATGTACTTAAATAAATTATGGAGGCTCCTAAATTTTTGGGCCCTGCGTTGTCGCCCACGCTGAACCTGCTCATCGATGGCCCTGAGTGGCTGAGTCACGATACCTTAGGCAGGATTTATACTCCAGAGGCCCTCTATAACTATGAGAGGGCTATCGTAGCGATGGTGGGTGTGGAGCTCCCCCTCCTTTCCCTTGGGCACAACAAGGAGACAAAAAGATGCTCAGGGTGGCCTGCAGTGCATAAGAGGAATTTTCTGCCGCGCGGGGGAAGCACATCATGCAGAGGCGCATAGGAGCGGTGGAGAAATAATATCATTATATTTTTGCACTTGCACACGTATCTTATTTAGGTACGACAATGGAATGAGTACCAATGGGGAGCTCCATTTTGGGGCGACCAACAACATCAAGACTCCATCATGTTGTTCGCACTCACGCACGTAAGAAAAAATAAATTGCAGCAGATATTTGACCATGGAAAAATGGGTAAAGAATCATGACAATAGTTCTATGTATGCACTTGAAGTTTCTACAAAAATATGCTTACGTAATCATATATAAACACCGATATTAAGGTATGTGTTATACCATATACTTTAGAGATATCTATCAAAAATCTATGTATACGATCTATAGTTTTAGTATACAAAAAATAAGTTTGAAATTTGTTACAAAACATAGATTAAATTTGGGAAAAATGAAATGTATTTTTCAATGGTACAAAAAACAATATAATAAATTAGGATATTAAGGTATATGTGTTAGACCATATACTTTAGAGATATCTACCATAAATCTGTGTATACACTATATAGTTTTATTATACAAAAAATAAGATTGAAATTTTGTTACAAAACATAGATTAAATTTGGGAAAGTAGAAATGTATTTTTCAATGGTACAAAAAAT
Organism: Triticum aestivum; assembly: GCF_018294505.1. Lineage (NCBI taxonomy): Eukaryota > Viridiplantae > Streptophyta > Magnoliopsida > Poales > Poaceae > Triticum > Triticum aestivum. The sequence goes on from NC_057800.1 coordinate 701,949,095, forward strand.
AATATAATAGATCAGGATATTTTTGTCATGTAATTAATTATGTTAAATAAATAATACTAGAAATGTATGATTGTTACCACTACAATATGCTAAAACAAGTTTTAAAAATATAATAATTTAGTATAAAATAAATTTATTTTAGTTTCCTATTGGCTAAAATTGGCTTACACGAACTATTTTACAATGATAAGTTATACTATTACACTACTTGCGTCGCCTAACTCCCAAATATGCTTACCTACTAAATTTGTGCGGACGGTAATTGTGTGGTTCTTGGCAATAAATTGAGAAGAAAAAAGTTCCATTGTAGGTACATAAACTTGAGCCGATGGTCGTTTTAGTCCTGTAAGTTCAAAATACCCGAAACACGCTCCCTAAACTTATCCTAGGGGTTCACATACGGTCTTAAATATGGTTTTGTTTACATATTTCGTTGAGTTGGCATATGGTTGACCAGTCAACCGCCACGTGGTGATGACTATGTGGACAACGCATCATCATTTTGCAAAAAAAAATCCCTGCATGCAAAGGCCCACCTGTTAGTTGGAGTGAGACAATAATGAAATGGAGACCGACAACTCTATGTATCTAAAATCTGGCATAGCTAATTTTTGTTACTGGTAGGAATCCTGCTTCGCTCTCACTTCCTCTACTTTACTTTGCGATCGACGGCTTCACCGGTCTTGAGGAATCCGAGGAGCACCGTCGATAGAGTGCATACGTGCATCCCACCACTTCCATCCTCCACCACCCACCGCGTGCTTCCACTCCGGCATAGCATAGGAGGAGCGAGCTAGTAGCAGGCACATTGGCTGTTAAGTTGGACATCGAGAAACTGTCTTCCGACCAGCACACGATCTCGCGGCAGAAAGCGGCCGTGGCGTGGCGGCGGTCAGTCTGGAGAAGCACCACGACGTCCTCCATTAAGCCGAGATGGAAACAAGCTTCACGCAGAACCAAGTACCCGTGCACAAATTGGCAATGGTATTCATCACTGCTTGCTGCAAAGCGCCATCAATGTTGCATTTGGCAATCAAGATAATAGTGAGTTGTTCTTTTACATCCACCGGGTCTCGACTTTGGAGCTCTTGCAGAGGCTGGCGAGACGCGCCGCTTTATCTCAGAGACATCAAGGCAGCAAAGGAAGGGGGGCACAGATGGGGAGTGTTGGAACAAACGCGAGGCTACACATAGTGAAGAGGAGTGATCGAGGGAGGAAGACAAACACAGAAGCACCAGTATTTTTTCGAGGCGCAACTGCTTACCCCTTTTGTTGCTTTCCTTTCTTCTTATCCTCTCTCTGATAACAAACTCAAAGATTACAAGGCTAACGGCCGGACTACTCGACCGATTCCAACGCCACGATCCTCCTATGTCGTGACATCCCACGACAATCGTGGCCTAGCTAAACCAACACGCATGCCACAACGTGAACAAGCACGTCTCTGGCTACAAGTACATACATGCAATGACTCAACCATGCAAACAAACACCAGCGTACAACCTTCTAATTAAAGCATGCATGCATGACACGACTAAAACAACTAGTCCATGTAACAAGATTAGAACTAACAGAGAGCTCACGCCGCGGGGAAAAATGGCCATGCAGGATGTGCAGGTGAGGTCGCCGGAGTTGGACGAGCAGGACGTCGAGGAGCAAGTGATGGTGTCGTCACCAGTGCAGGACTTGGTGCAGCTAGGAATGTAGCCGCGGAACATCTCAGCGACGTCCCGATATCGGCGGACCGCGAGCAGCGCGCGCCCGGAGCTCAAGCGTGGCGTCCATGCGGGGTGACATCTCGAGCGCCGCTGTGACAAGCCCGAGCGCGGTAGCCACCGCCGAGTCATCCCCACCGTCACCATCCCACATTTTCCCAAAGAAAACCTCAACTACCTGCGCATTCAACTATTGCAACAACGTGGTCGGTCAACACCAAGTGGAACCAGTGAACCTACGCCAAATCAGCAGATACGTCATACGTAGACAAAATCGTATTTTGGACCTATGTGAACCCTAGGACAAGTTTAGAGATCGTATTTCAGGTATTTTAAATTTAGGTGACTAAAGTGACCACCGGCTCAAGTTTAGGGACCTATAGTGATTTTTCTCAATTGAGAAAGAAGTTAGGGAAGCATTTTCTCGCATAATAGTGATAGATGAGTTTCCATTCATATTCGCAAAGAAAAAAAAGGTTTTAGGTTCTTCATGTCTAAAGCTTGCTCCATTGGGTACCTCCCTCAGCTGGCTGGACAAAGCTGAATACCGATGGTAGCTTTGTACAGGCCACAGGCGTAGCAGGGGGAGTGATGGTCCTTAGAGATGATAGAGGGGAGCTCATTTTTACAGCTTGTAGGCAGCTGCTCACATGTGATAATAGCCTCCAAGCGGAGTTGGAAGCATGTAGGGAGGGACTGCAGTTGGCTTTGTACCGTACCAACCTGCCCATCTTGGTAGAGTTGGACTGCTTTGAAGCGGTTTCGATGTTGTCGGCTAAGTCAGCGAACCGATCACAAGTCCGAGCACTGGTAGAGGATATAAGCAGGATGATTACTGCTGAATCTAGGGAGATTTTATTTTCTCACATTAATAGATCACAAAACAATGTCAGTCATGCACTAGCCGTGTATGGTCGTAGTACCCATCGCACGGTTGTGTGGTTGAGGTCGGGTTTAGACTGCATTGTAAACATTTCCGAGGCCGAGAAGCCTCCGTGAGTTAATGAAATCTTCCTTTTTTTCCCGCAAAAAAAGATGTCTAGAGCTTGCCCTAGGTTCACGGTACCATCTAGGACAACTATGTATAGAGATGCCATTCCTCATTATGAAGCTAAGAGAGCTAAGCTTAGAAAATATTTCATTATTCACATCAAATTGTTTGCCTCACCACTGATACATGGACATCAAGAAGACAACAAATCTCCATGGTCCTTACTGCACATTACATCGATTTTGGACGGAACCTTAGAGTAGATGGATAAAAAGGGGATGAAATTGGGAACCCACCATTAGAAAATTACTTATTGAGTGGGGCATTGAGCGAGTGTGCACTATTACTGTTGATAATACAAGTTCTAATGACACTTGCTTATCATACATGAAGAGATCTAATAGGGGTTGTACACTTGCAAGAAGTCAATATCTTCACATGAGGTGTGTGGCACATATTGTTAATCTTGTGGTCCAAGATGAGCTAAAGATAATGTGCCATCCAGTAAACAGGATTCGAAATGCTATCAAGTTTGTGAGAGCCTCCCCAACTAGATTGGATCTATTTAAGGAGTGTGTGCAGCTTAGCAAGGTAGCAAGTAAAGGTTTGATTAATATTGATGTGAAGACCAGATGGAACTCTACATTTATAATGCTAGAGACTGCTGAGAAATTTGAGAGGGCATTTGAGAAATATGCACTTCAGGATCTCGACTACAAGACTGGGTTAGAAAAAAACTGAGAAAAGTGCCTGCACGGATCACGATGCAGAAAATAGGTGGCTACATAAGGGGATGCATTGTGGCTAGGTTCAGCCACAACTTCCCCTAAACAAGCCTCTTGGCCTCTTGCATTATCTTTCCTTGAGAGTAGCAGAACCATTGTGCCCATGCACTCTCGACTTCGCAAGCTCCGATGGTTGATCCATTAGAGTTTTGGTCTAAGAAGGTTGAAGAGCTCATATGGATCGAGCACGGCATATGCATCCTGCATGCAGCATACCAAGTAGATGCTTTACATCTGTTATTGTTAGTTGTTCCTGCAGCTTGTCTTCATAAGCGATGTCTCAAAATCCCAGCACCAATGGATCACAAAATGTCAATCCCAACATCAATAGAACACAAAACGTCAATCCCAAAACCAATAGAACACAAGAAGTCAATCCCAGCATCAATAGAACACAAAGCGTAAGGGGATCAACCAAAGCCGAACCCAAATGGGATGAGTGGTTTAATATGGATCGTGTGAGTAACCATGTGTTTGAATTAGCCTATCCAATTTAAAAATGAAGGCTCTACTATATAGAGAGCTATTTAGACTTTTCAACATTTGAAAACCACATTCTTCAAAATTAAAACTTTTAAAAGCACATGTTATGACACTACCATTTATGATTACCGCAGTAGTATAAAATACCTCAAAGTATTGAGAAAAACCAAAGTATGTTTGAAAAAAAGAATAATATTTTAGTAGTGACCAATAGTTAATTTAATATAAGTTTAGTACTTTTTCATGAATATTTGAATCATGCCACTAGTAGAAAAAGGGGGCTTTGGTCCAGGCCGGGTAACCCCATTAGTCCCGGTTCAGTCCAGAACCGGGACCAATGGGTGCATTAGTCCCGGTTCGTGCGGCTAAGGCATTAGTCCCGGTTCACCTAGGCCCTTTAGTCCCGGTTCATGCCACGAACCGGGACTAAAGGGTGCGATGCCCATTAGTCCCGGTTGGTGGCACCAACCGGGACTAAAGGTCTAACCTTTAGTACCGGTTGGTGCCACCAACCGAGACTAATGGGCTTTGAGGCATTAGTACCGGTTCATGGCACGAACCGGTACTAAAGGTCCAATTTTCAAACTCTTCCCCCCCCCCCCCCCCCCCCCCCGTGGACCGCCTTTTCAGTATTAGAAAAAACAAAAGAAAATGATGGAAATGTCAAAAAAATAAAATAAAATAAGTTTCCCATGTGATATGTGGTCTAGTTGTTGGGAAAATTTACAAATATGAATTTCGACTTTATTTACAAAATCTCTCTGGAATTTGTAAAATGGGCATAACTTTTGCATACGAACTCGGATTAAAAAGTTTTTTATATGAAAAATCATCTACTCGAAAAGTTACATCCGATGGAGACCGCCTACGGCCTGTTTGCAAATTTGCAGAATCCTCAAATTCCAAAAGGAAAAAAAGTTATGCTCAAATTTCAGTTTTTTTTAATTTTCATTAAATCTGGTCAAACTATGGTCAAACTACTTATTCAAGAAGTATTAGTGTTACTAAATAATTATTCAAGAATATTAGTGTTATTAAATAATTATTTCAGTTTTTTTGAATTTTGGTCAAATCTGGTCAAACTGTGGTCAAACTACTTATTCAAGAAATATTAGTGTTACTAAATAATTATTGTTTTTTAGAACAATAGTTTCAAACTCAAACAGTAAAATGTGTGACTTCATGCTCAAGCTAAAATCCTGAGGGTTAATAGGATTAACATCTTACTATTGTCAGGAAAACAACGAGTGCAGACTTGGAAACGAGGGAGAATAGGACCTGGAAGTTAAGCGTGCTTAGGCTGGGGGAGTGGGAGGATGGGTGACCGTCCGGGAAGTTAGATGATTTGGAATGATGAGGGGTGATTAGAGATTAAATTGAGCAGTGATGAGAGGGGTGATTAGAGATTAGAGGTTAAAATAAATCAGAAATTTGAAAATAAAAAATTTCAAAAAAAATTTCAAAAAAAAATCAGAAAATTACCTTTAGTACCGGTTTAGTACTAAAGGTGGACCTCCGGGCAGCGGCCACGTGGAGGGCCTTTAGTCCCGGTTCTGGTTTGAACCGGGACTAAAGGGTCAGGGCATTAGTACCGACCCTTTAGTCCCGGTTCAAGAACCGGGACTAAAGGCCCTTATGAACCGGGACTGCAGGCTCTTTTTCTACTAGTGTGCTTTGATGATGGATGCAACGGTAGCACCTAACAAAGCATTACTACTCTTACTTTCAGTATGGAGTACATTTCTTTATGAATCTAGAGATGAGACACTACATTGATGAATCATTGTCTTCTCATAGCAGGGAAAAAAGGACAAACTTTGATGAACTGAACGAATAAAGCACCACAACATACGAATGTGTTGAGAGTATCAAACTTCTTTTCCTTACATGGAACAAGTAAATTTCCTGGCCAAGATGTCTTGCAGATTTCAATGTTCTACAAAATAAATTTAAGCCCGTAAACGAGCTATTGGACAATAAAATTACATCAATAGTTCAACAACATTTGGATCTCATCTCATCATTGAGTATCACAATTCACCTGACAAGATGTTGGAAGACCCCGCAAGAAAAAAGATGTTGGAAGCAACAACTGATACATTTCAATTCGAGCACATTTAAGATGACCACCAATGTGCTCAAAAGTATTAAGAAAAGAAGTACAAATTTAGATTCTCGCAAAATCAAACATATTCTTGCATATATTATCCAACACTAGCTGAGTACCCGTGCGTTGCCACGGAAGAACGAACATACACATATAGTTGTATGCCCGTGCGTTGCCACAAATTAAAAAAATCATTGTAACTCACAACATTGCACATGTGGCTTATGAGTGTGTTGCCACAAATATCATCTTCTACTTAATATAACAAAATCCATATGATTCGTATTCAAATCACCATGACTCAACTTGAAAAGTCTATCTTCATACTATGGCTTTGTGCTCCACAATGAAGACAAACATATGGCCTTTTTCCACCCAACTTTGACATATATCTTCTCCATCCAACTTGGATAAAAAGTATTACTCTATCCTAATTTATATGGCATGTGTGCAATTCGAAATCCAAGTTTGCCCATCAAATTCATCAGCTAAACATGGATTATGTTACAAAAAATGCACCAAATTTGTATTCAAGAAAAGTTTCCAATGGTATAATTGTATGTCAAATAGCACATATATTACTAAATAAATTAGTAGTCAGAGTATCACACGAAAGGTTTTTTTTACAAAATTCAAATTTGTGAAAACATGTTCTCTCCCTCCTTGCAAACCGTCTTAGCTTTGCTAAGAGTTTCGGTGTTGTAATTGCCATGCAATAAAAGCCTCAGTTCAATATGAGGAACCTTGAACTTTTGGTTCTCTCTATGTATAAGAAGGAAACAATAAATCTATATATGATTAGTACTTAAGCATGAATCCCCATCTTTCAAAGGAAAACAAGTTATATGCTCATCTACTGAGAGCGATAGAGTGCATGAAGGACAAAATTGCGAAGACATGCTCATACCATTCGTTGACACAAAAACACATAAAAGGAAGCAACAACAAAAATGATAATTTATGACTTTCACCCAGGCACAGATTCTACATTAATACTTGCGGCACCTCCATAATGAAAATTTATGATGCAATAGATGACACAGTAATCAATAAAAATATTTAGTTGAAGGTAAAGATGAATGTTCTGGTACTTGGATTCAAGAAGATGCATACTTAAACTGGAAGCACTTCCAAAACTTCCTTCAGTGTCTTCTTTGTATCGTTATGTAGCATGACTTCCTACTTTATTAGCCCAATAGAACTGCTGAAGTTGGCTACATAACATGCACATAAATCAGAAAAAGAATAAGTATTATTAGGAGATGAGCTGTATGTCCTAAAAAGAAAAGAAAACAGATATAGCTCCTTTGTAGACGTCTCATTTTCCTTCACTCTAAAATAGCTACACGCCATATTTGAAGAATGTAATACTCCCTCCAATTCAAGTTAATTGATGCAGCCGCTATACAATGTCATCTATACATACACTCAATAGATGCCAAGTCAATTAATTCGGATCAGAGGGAGTATGAGTTTATATCTAAACAAATAGGGAAACTTCAGGTCAGATTGCTTCATTCTAAAATAAAGGTAGAAGCATATTTCCCTAAGGTGAACACACACAACTCTGAAGCAAGTACATAGTATTCTCTATTAAATGGTATTTATTTGCTAACGTTTTTTTGGTTTCTGTAATATTGTTGCTTGGTGATCTCTTCGCCTGCCAATTTTCTCTCTTAATTGTTGGTCCCGTTGTGCTTATGTCAACATTTTATCTCGTTCAAACCCAGCTTGTACTGAAAGATAATCAAGGTACTGTACATGAGAAGCCAAATGTGTTCCCCGGGAAGTAACATGCATGAGTTTGGATTAACATAGCTGACAACAAGGAGAAGTAGCTACAACAAACAAAACACAAGTTGAAAGCATGCAGGCTGCTTTATACAAAACAAGTCACAAAACCTGAACTCGACTATGTGGGAAAGATTCCTTTGAATTTACATGTTTTTATCACGCGCTGACCTGCAACTCTATATCAGTAAGCTTATGCCAAAAAAAAATCCAGGTGATGATCCAAAAATGTTGTCTTGGTTCGGAGAAGTCCTGGAAAATATTTGTGTTAGATCCACAAAAGAGGATTACTCTGTCACAAGCACTACATCCATTTATCACTCAGAAGGTAAATCACCGAAGTATGTGCGCTTTCAACTTTAAAATATCCATCATTTGAAAAAAGGATAGGATGATTAAGTCAATTAACAATCAGACAATGCATAGAACACGTTAAGAAAACATAAGTTTCAGATAACAATAAAGATGGAAGAAATAATGGGCTTTAGATTACAGTATCAGTGAGAAATTTACTGCAGACTTGTGTATGTCAATGTTGCGCCCAACTTCCTTCTATTAACTTGCAGTGGAGCTTGAACCAGAGTTCCTGGGAGTAAAAGAGATGTGAAAAGAAATGTTTTTTAGAGGTTAATAACTGGACCAATAATAACTTGGAAGAGAAAAATTAATCAAACTTCAATAGCAGGACCATTAATCTATACGTGGACTGCAGCTACCAATGTAAATTATCCTCTTTGAAAAGTGAAAAGCGCTCTTTGTAAGACGACATGAAAACTCAAGAATCCAATTGAAACCAATGTGCTACCTGTGTAGCTATATGAGTAAATGGTATTTCGCTGCAGCAGCATTGTTCAGCCAATGGTCAGCACCTTGTTATATGAACTAAAATAATACGTTGAGTTGCGAATGTATGAAATCAAGGCCTGAGAGTTCCAAGGAGAAGAACATTTGTAAAATCTTATCGTCCTAAATGAAGGCAATTTTTTTATGTATTTTCCTTCTCTTAAATGGCTTACTAAACAGAGATACCAATCATCTTAAATGTGACAAAACTTAGTATGAAGCTTGACACTATTAATGCAGATAGGATTTGTATGTACCCTGGTGCAGAACTCACAAGGATTGGAACGGAGCAGCGGCCCGCTCATGTCGTTGGATAGGTCGTGGACGGCCTGCGACTCCTGCGCATCAGGTCCGCCTAGTCCGACCGCCACCGCCTCGTCGTGCGGATCCATCGGCCGCTGCGCTGCACTACTGAAACCCCGTATGTGAACAAGGGAGTGCGGGAGCACAACCTACTGGGAGAAGATGGGTGACGCTATGGTAGGGAGATAAGGTTACCTAGGTCGTCGACCGTTGCCGCTGCCGCTGCGCCGTCCTGCTCGTTGCCCTCCCCGCATTGAGCACCTCCTGGACTGGGTGAAGAATAAATGAGATGGCAAGCGGCTCCAAGCTAGATCGAGGTCGTCATATGTGGAGAAGGTCGCTCGAGGTCGCGGTAGACGGGGAAGGTCGATTGGATGACGACGACGGCGGCGGAATGACATGTTCGACGAGGAGCTGCCGCTTATGGCTCTGATGAGAGGGCAATTTGATTCAGGCCACACATGGGCCTCTAGATCTTTGATGGAGGATGGAGGTGGGGCAGGGGTTGACTGTCAGAAAGCTACAGCCCATGGGTGCGAGGAGAGAAGGAGAGGCCAGTCTCTCGCGAGTCCAACGGCGACGGAAGAGGTCGGCGGTGCCGATTACTCTACGGGAGGAAGGGGATCGGGAGCGAGGGATTTGGGGAGTGCGGGTGGGACGTGCGTCCTGGGTTTTCCTTTCGTTTTTTTAGCATCAATACAGACACAAGTGCTCATATACACGCGCATACACTCACCCCTATGAACGCACACACGCATACCCTACCCCTATGAGCACCTTTGAGAGACTGAGCCGGCATATCATCTTGAGATTTACGAAGTCACCGTAGGCGCCTCGTCGTCGAGAAATAAATCCAGAAATAATGCGAGCACCAGGATTTGAACCCTGGTGGGTTGGGGATACCACTGTCCACCTAACCAACTCAACCACAGGTTGATTCGCTCCTTTCGTTTTCTTTATTGTCGTGCGGGGAGGGGTAGGTATCAGTTCCGATTTTTTTTTCTGTAGTGCGGGGATGCTGCGAACGTGGACCATCGCTAGGAGGTGGAGGTAGCGAAGGTGAGGTCGAACCATCGATGCAGGTTGAACCATCACGACGTTCGATCCTCCTTTAATAGTAGAGACTATACTTTCTGTCATGCGGGGAGGGGTAGGTATCAGTTCTGATTTTTTTTTCCTGTCGTGCGGGGATGCTGCGAACGTGGACCATCGCTAGGAGGTGGAGGTAGCGAAGGCGAGGTCGAACTATCGATGCAGGTTGAACCATCACGACGTTTGATCCTTCTTTAATAGTAAAAACTACACTTTTTGGTATGATCTGGCAAGCGGCTGCCACATGATGCTTGAGCGGACTGGAGCTCCAATTCCCCGACCCATAAGGTGGAAAGCAAGCTAACGCACACCCTTGCTCCCCCCACACGCAAATTTGGGCCAGCCCACATAATCTTTTCTTCTTCTTCTTTTTTCTTCTATTTTAATTTTTGGTTTTTTATTTCAGTAAAAAATGTTCAGGATTTCAAAGAACGTTCCAAAAAATTTCAAACCACGAATTTTCAAAATGTTCTCAAATTTAAATTGCTCCTGATTTTTTCAAAATCATGGATCTGTAAAACGCCCAAAGATTTCGAAACTATTCACGAATTTAAAAAATGTGATTAATGTTTATGAGTAACAAAAATATTCATTAATTTTAAAAAATTTGAATCTCAAAAAATGTTCATGAATTTATAAATATGTACCCAGATTTCAAAAATAAATCTATTAAAAAATCCCTTTGAAAAAATGTTCACAAATTTTAGAAAAAAATAATGAATTGCTAAAAATGTTCACATGAATTTTCGCATTGTCAGCAATTTGACAAACTGTTTGTCGCTTCAAAAAATCTTCGTAAATTTCAAAAATTGTTTCCAATTTTTTAAACGTTTGCCTATTTAAAAGATGTTCATGAGTACAAAAATTATTCATTAATTTTCAAAATGTGCCAAATTTCTAAGAATATTCTCTAATTCAAAAACAATTCATGAATTTCAGGAACTGCCGCATTTAAAATAAATCGTTTATTTCAAGAAATGTTCTCATGAATTGCATAAATGGTCAGAAAAATCAAAAAAGTTCGTGGATTATATAAATCTTCGCAAATTTCAAAAACTGTTCCCAAATTTTTAAAAATGATGGCCGATTCAAAAACTATTCATGAATTCAAAAATGTGCATGAATTTCAAAAATAATTTCCAAATTTCAGAAATGTTAACGAATTTCAAGATTATTCCAAATTGGAAAAGTTCTCAAAATTATAAAAAATAAAAACCATTTTTTTTTAAAAAGGGAGCCAAAAGCACAAATAAAATGAAAACCTAGATCATGAATACCATAGAAAACACAGAACAGACAAAATGTGCCGACCTCGGGCGGGGGTGTGCATTTGGTGGCTATCCCTCGACCTGTGCATGGAATGCGATTCCCATTGACGGAATTTTGGACCGTGGAGTTTTGTAGATGCTTAATGTATAGTTTCTGATAACGTGTGCAGAGTATGTGTAGTTTTCCGATAAAGTCTCAAAAGGTCTGTTATACTTTTGACTTTTTGAGCACATAAGCATCTTATCACATACAGCAACACAACAATCAAACACTTAGGGCACAAATATTTGCACCTGCTAGTATATTTACTTCGCTAGTTTATATAATATCGTTAAAACCCACGCCCTTGAAGAAGCAGCAGCCGGCAGTCAAAGATTTAGGATGTTCATCATTTGAAGCCTGCAAGAAGATAATTTAGGTTGTTTATTACTTCTCGCATCATAATATTTTATTTCTTCCTCCACCTGTGCACAATATGGTTCTTATTTCGGTGGCCACAGACATCGGTGATGAATATTATTACCAACGATAATAGGTAAGGGCAAAATAAATTTGTTGGTATCACGTTATGAGTTTAATATTTCTGACCTGATGTGCCGACGATGAAAACAAGTCCGAGAGGCACCACTTCCCGCAGGCTCAGGTACTAGCACACAAACACTCTTAATCTAGTGATTCAATGCCACACGATTGACAGGATACGGCGCCGGTAGTCGGCCACACAACAATAGGGGTGGTCAGCCGCACAACAGCGGGTGATTTACCGGCAAACACGGGTTCAAAGCTGCTCATGCAGTTAGTCGCCAAAAGGCGGTCAAGCCTGGTTTGGCAACTACATGCATCGTAAGTATGAACAACGTGCAGTGTATACAGAAGGAAAAAAAAAGATGCATACATCTGGATCTACACAACTCGCCTAGAGACAGCAACAACAAAGTGTGCAATCAGTTTTTATATGCAAGCACATCTCCGGTCCGCAACAGAAATTGTGCTACAAATTGTGTTAAGACCATTGTGCAATAATGCGCAGAAATCAAACAAAGAACAGGTTACATAGAAAGTATAGTACAAGGGGGCGGACCATACATGCCAGAGAGCAACGAAATAGTTTGTCAGAATTATTTTCATAAGCAAAGCACATCTTCAGTTCACATCTTGAGCAGCCATGGTGAGCCACCAAGCACATCTTCAGTTCATGACAGCGGTGTTGCGACAAATTGTGACCATTCTGCAGTCATGCCCAGGAATCCGGCAACAAAGAAGTTACAAGACATTGCAAAATTACAAAGCTTATGGAGAAGAACAGTGAGGCACAACATATACTAAGACTCAGTTGCTGGGTTAAATACAGAACAGGGGAAAAAAAAGTTGAGCTGACATTATCTACTACAGAAATTAAGAACCACACTGCACACAAGATGGCAGTACCAAGCTAAACACTGGAGCATATCCTCAGTGTGCTTTCACTGCCACTGATTTGGGAATGCTTCCCTGTAGGTCATATCCTCAGTATTAGAAGCTTCTCTTATTGTTGCATCCCTAGCACGACCATTTAGTAGCCTCCCTGCAATCCTATCTTTTGCAGTAACTTTCTTCTTCAGCGTTGATGATAGTGTAGGTTCCTTCATTTTACCTAGACGTCGACCACGTCAGCCCAATGTTCCAAGCACATCTTCAGTTCACGATGGCAGTCATGTTAAAAATTGTGAACATTCTTCAGTAATGCCCAGAAATCAGGCAATGAACAAGTTACAGGACATTGCAAAATCACAGTGCTTATGTCATGTGGGGCGCTGCGTACAGGCGCGGGTCGCGCGCCCAGGGGCAGCAGCCGACGGCCACAGCTGGCGAGGCATGATCGGGACAAGGAGTCCTGATCCTATGTTGGTTCCTAGAGTCCAGGAATAGTTAGTTTCCTAGTTTGTTAGGAGTCCAGGAGTAGTTAGTTTCCTAGTTTGTTAGAAGCCCATAAGGCCTTTATATATCCTGTAATCTGCACCCTTGGACGCAGGCAATAAATCATTATCTCCTACCTCCTCCTCTACTCCTAATCTCTTCTCCTGCACCATTGAGCAGTTAGGCAAAAACCCTAGCGCTCCTATCAACCGAGACTACGAACTACGTAGTCGAGGTCCTGCTGTCTTGGGCACCGAGGTCCTTGACAACTTGGTATCAGGTTCCAGGCGATCCTCTTCCTCGTCCGCGCTCCATCCGCAGCCCGCCGCCACCCCTGCGTCCGCGCCAAGCACACCTCCATCGCCACCATCCGCCGCCGCCTCGGTCACTTCCGGCATGGCAGAACCAACCACCGCTGATCTGGCCACGATGATCGAGGCCTTGACTGCAACGGTGGCGTCCCTGCAGACGTCCGTCGCCGCGCTCCAGAAGGACAAGTCTACCTCCTCGTCGAGCGCTGCCGGCGCCCACGATGGGCAGCACCACAATGATCGCCCGCCCCGGTTTCAGAAGATGGACTTCCCCAAGTTCGACGGCAAGTCAGATCCGCTCGCTTTCCTCAACAGATGCGAGTCCTTCTTCCATCAACAACGGATCGCCGAGGAGGAAAAAGTCTGGATGGCGTCCTACAACCTTGAGGGTTCTGCCCAGCTGTGGTACATGCAGGTCCAGCGTGACGAGGGCACTCCGCCGTGGCGCCGCTTCTCCGAGCTGCTCAACCTCCGCTTCGGGCCACCTCTACGCGCTAACCCGCTGGGCGAACTAATGGCGTGCAAGCGCACAACGTCCGTAGTCGACTTCCAGGAGCGGTTTGAGGCGCTCCTCCCCCGGGCAGGCATCTTATCAGAGACACAGAAGGTTCAGATCTTCACCGCGGGACTCCAGCCACCCCTCAGCCTCGACGTGGAAATCCACAACCCGCAGTCCCTCGCCGTCGCCATGAGCCTCGCCCGCAAGTTGGAGCTGCGCGACCAGTGCGCGCTCACCTCCGCACCACCGGTGCGTTTTCAGCAGAAGGGCATCCTGCCGGCGCCCGTACCACGCCTCGCGCCCCCCGTACCGGCTCTACCAGCCGCACCCCCTGCACCTAGTCTGCCGGAAGGGCGCCCAATCAAACACCTGTCACAGACAGAGATGGAGGAACGCCGTCGCCTGGGCCTATGCTTCAATTGTAATGAGAAGTTTGGCAGGGGCCACAACCGTGTCTGCCAGCGCATCTTCCTCCTCGACCTGGCGCCGGACGACGACGACGACGACACGGCCTCCGCCACCGCTGATGCCTCACCGGCCGACCCTCGGATCTCGCTCCACGCGATCTCCGGCGTGCGCACGAGCGAGACCATGCAGATGCATGTCACCCTCGGGGGTGTCTCCCTCCTCGCCCTGATCGACTCAGGCTCCACCCACAACTTCATCGCTGAGGAGGCGGCCGCTCGTGCTACACTGCCATCCCCCACCACCGAGAAGATGCGTGTCACGGTGGCCAACGGCGAGCGTGTTCCGTGCCAGGGCGCATACCGCGCCGTCTCCTTCCGCATTGACCAGGAGGCGTTCTCGGAGGATTTCCTCGCCTTGCCGCTCGCAGGCTACGACGTCATCTTGGGCACGCAATGGCTGGCGACGCTTGGACCGATCCTGTGGGATTTTCGCGCCCTCTCCATGACGTTCTGGTGGAGGGGCCATCGGGTCTGCTGGCGCGGCCTTGCCGGACCGGACGGGCCAGCCCTGCAATCATGCAATGGCCGCGATTTCCTCGACGCCATCCTCACCGAGTTTGACGGCATCTTCGCCGAACCCTCCGGCGTACCACCACTCCGCAGCCGCGACCACGGCATCACCCTGCTGCCAGGCTCCGCCCCGGTGGCCGTCCGTCCGTATCGCTACCCGGCCGTGCACAAGGACGAGCTGGAGCGTCAGTGCGCCGCCATGCTCGCCCAGGGCATCATCCGAGCAAGTCGTTCCGCATTCTCATCGCCGGTACTGCTGGTCCGCAAGCCCGACGGGTCCTGGCGCTTCTGCATCGACTACCGCGCCCTGAACGCCATCACCATCAAGGATGCGTTTCCAATTCCGGTGGTGGACGAACTCCTCGACGAGCTCCGGCGCGCTCGTTTCTTCACCAAGCTCGACTTACGCTCCGGCTACCACCAGGTGCGGATGCGTGCGGAGGACATCCCAAAGACTGCCTTCCGTACCCACGACGGCCTCTACGAGTTCCTGGTGATGCCGTTCGGCCTCTGCAACGCGCCGGCGACGTTCCAGGCACTCATGAACGATCTACTGCGGCCGTACCTGCGCCGTTTCGTTCTCGTCTTCTTCGACGACATCCTCATATTCAGCGAGTCGTGGGCCGATCATCTTCGCCATGTGCGCACCATCTTTACCGTACTGCGCCAGCACCGGCTCTTCGTCAAGAGGTCCAAATGCTCGTTCGCCGTCGAGTCGATCTCCTACCTGGGTCACACCATCTCCGCGGCCGGAGTGGCCATGGATCCGGAAAAAGTGCAGGCCGTGGCCGACTGGCCGCAGCCTCGCTCGGCGCGCGCGGTCCGGGGGTTTCTCGGTCTTGCAGGGTACTACCGCAAGTTTGTCAAGGAGTTTGGCGTGGTCGCCGCGCCCCTGACGGCCCTGCTTCGCAAGGACGGCTTCTCATGGTCGCCAGAGGCGGCAACAGCTTTTACCGCCCTCAAGACGGCGGTCACCACGGCTCCCGTGCTCGCATTGCCCGATTTCACACGGCCGTTCATCGTCGAGTGTGACGCGTCTACATACGGTTTCGGGGCCGTCCTTCTCCAGGATCAGCACCCGGTGGCTTTCTTCAGCCGGCCGGCCGCGCCTTGTCACCGTTCTCTGGCGGCATATGAACGGGAACTCATTGGCCTGGTGCTCGCTATTCGCCATTGGCGACCGTACCTCTGGGGGCGCCAATTTGTGGTAAAAACTGACCACTACAGTCTCAAATTCCTCCTTGACCAGCGCTTGGCAACCATTCCGCAGCACCACTGGGTCGGCAAACTACTGGGGTTCGATTTCACTGTGGAGTACAAGGCCGGTAGTACAAACACGGTGGCGGATGCCCTTTCCCGCCGCGACACGGCAGAGACGGGGGTCATGGTTATATCTGGTCCTCACTTCGACTTCATCGACCGCCTACGGCACGCTTCGTCCACCGACCCAGCACTCGTCGCGTTGCGCGAGGATATCACGGCAGGCGCTCGGCAGCTGCCGTGGGCGCTCTCCGACGGCCTCGTCACTTTTAACGGCCGCCTCTACATCCCGCCAACGTCTCCACTACTCCAGGAGCTTCTCACCGCAGTGCACGATGACGGACACGAAGGCGTCCTGCGCATGCTGCATCGTCTCCGCCGCGACTTCCACGCACCTAACCTTCGCAAGACGGTGCAGGAGTATGTCCGCGCCTGTGGTACTTGCCAGCGGTACAAGTCCGAGCACTTGCACCCCGCCGGTCTGCTGCTGCCACTGCCGGTGCCCACTGCCGTGTGGACTGACGTCGGCATCGATTTCGTAGAAGCGCTCCCTCGTGTGGGCGGGAAGTCTATTATCCTCACCGTGGTGGATCGCTTCAGCAAGTACTGCCACTTTGTGGCGCTGGCCCACCCGTACACGGCGGAATCAGTGGCGCAGGTGTTCTTCGCTGAGATTGTGCGTCTCCATGGCGTCCCGCAGTCCATGGTCTCTGACCGCGACCCCGTCTTCACCTCGGCTTTTTGGCGGGAGCTCATGCGCCTCACCGGGACCAAGCTGCACATGACGACGGCGTTTCATCCACAGTCGGATGGCCAAACGGAGGCTGCTAACAAGATCATTGTGATGTATCTCCGTTGTCTCACCGGGGATCGTCCCAGGCAGTGGCTCCGATGGCTTCCCTCATATACAACACCGCCTACCAGACATCAACCCAAGAAACTCCGTTCAAGCTTGTGTATGGCCGTGACCCTCCCACTATTCGCTCTTACGAGCCGGGCGATACACGGGTGGCCGCAGTGGCCAGGAGCATGGCGGAGTGCGACGAGTTACTCGCAGACGTCCGCTATCGTCTACAGCAGGCACAAGCGGTCTACAAGTCCTACTACGACAGACGCCATCGGGACATTCGGCATGACGTGGGCGATTGGGTCTGGCTTCGTCTTCGCCAGCGCGCCGCGTCCTCTCCCAACCTGCCAACCAGGGGCAAGCTCAAGCCACGCTTCTATGGGCCGTACCGCATTTCAGAGGTCGTCAACGACGTGGCCTACCGCCTTGAGCTTCCGGCACGCTCGCGCCTCCATGACGTGTTCCACGTGGGCCTCCTCAAGAAGTTCTTCGGCACACCTCCAACTGCACCACCGGGATTGCCTCCGATCCACAACGGGGCGGCTGTTCCAGAACCGGAGCGCGTGACTCGTGCACGACTAGCACGCGGCGTTCGCCAGCTGCTCGTCCACTGGAAGGGTGAAGCAGCATCATCAGCTACATGGGAGGATCTTGACAGTTTTGTCGAGCGCTACCCCGCTTTTCAGCTCGAGGACGAGCTGCTCGTCGAGGGGGGGAGAGATGTCATGTGGGGCGCTGCGTACAGGCGCGGGTCGCGCGCCCAGGGGCAGCAGCCGACGGCCACAGCTGGCGAGGCATGATCGGGACAAGGAGTCCTGATCCTATGTTGGTTCCTAGAGTCCAGGAATAGTTAGTTTCCTAGTTTGTTAGGAGTCCAGGAGTAGTTAGTTTCCTAGTTTGTTAGAAGCCCATAAGGCCTTTATATATCCTGTAATCTGCACCCTTGGACGCAGGCAATAAATCATTATCTCCTACCTCCTCCTCTACTCCTAATCTCTTCTCCTGCACCATTGAGCAGTTAGGCAAAAACCCTAGCGCTCCTATCAACCGAGACTACGAACTACGTAGTCGAGGTCCTGCTGTCTTGGGCACCGAGGTCCTTGACAGCTTATGGAGAAGAACAATGAGGCACGACATATACTCAAAGACTCAGTTGTGCTGAGCTAAATACAGAACGGGGGAAGACAGGTTGAGCTGGCATTATTTACTACAGAAATTAAGAACCACATTGCACACAAGATGGCAGCACCAAGCTAAACTGTGGGGCATTGGGTACACATCTGATAGCTAACAGTAATTCCATTGCAGAAGATGCAACCTAGAGTCAACCTGTTTATTGCCCGGTACAAGCCAAGGCAAAACCAAGATAACAGAACAGAAGAGCAGAGAGAAAACAGAAACCCTCTCTTAGCATTGGAAACAATAGATATCAATCATCCGGTTTATCGTCGCCTCACCTGAGCTGTTGTAAGGCCAGTTCAGAATATCGGATGTTGATGGTGTAGCTCCAGAGAAGCTGGATGACCGTGGAAGGACGGTCGGCAACAAGGACAAACTGCTTGGCATGCTTCACAAAATCGACGGCTTTCGGTTTATTGGTGCCTGTTCTGACTTGGATTCCCAATCCGACTGCCAGAACAAATGGTATAGGACTTTCTTTTCTGAATTTTTCCATGAACAGTCTGGAAGCAGCTTCAGAGCCCTGCGTACTTCAAGCACCTCAAGCGCACAACAGCACAACATAACGAAACCGTTAATTATGAAGAAAGACCTACTCAGGGTGCTTTCACTGCCACTGATTTGGGAATGCTTCCCTGTAGGTCATATCCTCAGTATTAGAAGCTTCTCTTATTGTTGCATCCCTAGCACGACCATTTAGAAGCCTCCCTGCAATCCTATCTTTTGCAGTAACTTTCTTCTTCAGCATTGATGATAGTGTAGGTTCCTTCGTCTTACCTCGACGTCGACCACGTTGGCCCAATGTTCCAGAGGGCTGGTCATATGCTGCCGCTGAGTGGGGCGTTGAAGCAATAGCCGATTGCCGCAGAACATCTTCATTGTGCTGGCGGATTCTCGCACGCTGGGCTCTTTCGCGTGCTTTGTCGTCCATACCCCTTTTCCGAACATTCTTAACTGCTTGCATCGCCAGCTGGTCCATTGTCATTTTACTCAGATCATGTGCTCCATCGATGTCGGTGGTATCATTATTTATGTTTCTCATCTTTGAAGTAGAGGGCTCCTGACCCTCCAGTGTACTTTCACTATCACTGCCTCCATTTGTCTTAGTAATCGGATTTCCTCCTGCCTCACGAATGTCTACTTTCTGCTCAAGCAGATCGCCTCCCGCATCAGAACTGCCATCAATTCTGCCAATTGGATTTCCTCTTGCATCACGTGGGATGATGGGCCCATGAAAAGGGCATATCTTGAGATCCCTTCTCTGGCAAAGACCTCCTTTCTTCAGAGGTGCATGACATGGTAGGATCTCAACTGGCTCTTCTTTATAAACAGAATGGTGAACATTTAACTCTGCAATCTTTGCTGCAGGTATAACAGCATCATTATCCATCCTACCCCAATGGCTCTCGAGCTCAAGCCCCCTCTGGTTTACATGTGCATCCATATTTGAACCCCACCGGTCCAAGACAGAGCTCCATGATACCAAAGGGGCTTCGGCAAGGAGCCTTTTTCTCTCTGGATCCATCTCCTGAGATCTATCACCGTCATTTGGCACGTCACCACTGCCTCCTTTCACCATGCTCTTTCCCTTCCTATTGTCCTTGCTGGAACCTGCAACATCTAGAGTGCTCACAACTCTAGGAGGACTAGGAACTTCAATCTTTCCCTCCACCCAATCCTCTTCGTCTTCCTCCTGAACATCCTTCTTCCTACGAACATTATCAAGATCGAGACCAAGCTCATTGCACTGGCCTCTTACAGCGCGTATTTCATTCTTAACATTGATGAATTCCTTGAGCGCAGAATCTCTGAACTGATTATCTGCAAGATTGACCCTGACAAGCACAGATATCCAATCCTGAATGGTGCTGAAATGCTTCGATACAAGGAGCCGGTACGCCTCCCTCAATGCATCGAAAACTGCCTCATTTTCCTGAGTTTCAGGCACCCATTGCCCGGCCATCAACGACGCTGTCCTGATACTCTGCATCGCCATCGAAGCAATCTCCTCCTCCTCGTCATCATCGTCTGCATAACGCTCGAATTTCTCATACTCAGCCCGGATGATGTCCAGCCCGTTGCGGATCTCTTGGATGGTGGACCGGATTTCATCCTTTATGGATTCAATGGTGGACCGCAACTGTTCGACCTTGGCAGTCAAGATCTCCTGCGTGCGTGCCTCCCGCGCCGCACGGGCCTCGACGGCCGCGCGGAGCCCGGGGAACTGGATGCGCGCGGACGACTTGAGGTAGTCGACGGCGAGACGGAGCTGGCGGTAGTGTACGCCGAAGAGGTGGTGCCAGCGCTCGAGCGCCTGGATGGCGGCCTTCCGGAGCGTGGCCGCGGAGGCTGCCGGCGGGGGGAGCTGCTCGTTGCTGCGGAAGCCGACGGCCAGCGGGACGAATCCGTCGAGCACGTCGGCGAGGAGAGCGCGGAAGAGCTTGGAGCGCATGAAGAGCTCGTCGACGATGCTGAAGGCCAGGAGCCGCACCTGCGCACGCACAAACAAAGGGGGGAAATTTTAGCATCAGCGCGGCCGCCAGGGGCCTAGGGTTGGGGGAACCGGAGATCCGGGGGGAGGGGCTTACGCACGTGGGAGTGGGGCTTGGCCATGAGGGAGAGGAGGAGGCGGAAGGCGTCGCGGACGGCGCCATCGGAGGCGCGCACCGAGGACTTGATGGCGCGGAGGAGCGCGGGGTCGACGGAGGGGGCCGTGGTGGAGGTGGCGCGGTCGATGAGGGCAGCGACGGAGGAATCCGCCGCCGGGGTGGAGGGGGAGGCGCTCGGGCCCTGCTCGGACGACGGCGGCCGGCCGGAAGCACGCGGCATCGCGGCGGTTTGGTGTGGTGGCGTGGCGGGCGGAGAGCCGGGCGCTGATTGATTGGCTTTGCGGTTGAGGGCGGTGAGCTGCCGTTCGCCGGGCCGAGCCGGTTCGTCCGAGTCAGTTCGTTCCAGGGGGGGTGATGAGCTGAGGTTTTGTTCCACAGCCTGCATGGTAGAAAAATTTGAATTTCAAATATTTTTTGAATGGTGAACAAAAATTTAAATACATTTTGTAATTCCTTTATTTATAAATTTTTAACAATTTACGGGATTATGATTTTTTTTTAAAAATAAGCATTGGGAATTCTGAACATTTTTTAAAAATGTATTTGTTTTGAAATTATGAACATTTTTAAATTATGAATTGTTTTTTTAAATTTCCATTGTTTTTAAAAAATTAATCGAAATTTGTAATTCTGATTTCCATTTTTGTGAATATGTAAACAAATTCTAAATACTTTTAAAAAAATTAATCAAAATTTGTAATTCTGATTTTTTAGAAAGCATTTTAAATAATTGAAATTCTGACTTTTTTGGGAATTTAGAAAATTTTAGAATTATGAACAGTTTTTGAAAATTTAAACCAATTTTGGAAATCTGAACATTTTTTTAGAATTTAAACAAAGTTTGAAATTCTAAAGATTTTTCGAGGGTCAGGGCGAGCATGGCTGCCTCCATGCACCCTATATGGGCGTGCTCAACTCAACATGGCTGAGATGCCTTTTGCATGAGATGGGCATAGTCGAGGTGAGCCCAGACACCCTGCCACACAGGCAAAAGTGGATTCTATAGAGAACTTTTGAGCTCATGCCCCTCCATGCACCCTACCAGACACACCTAGAGTGTTCTCGATGTCGATGATGTACTTCGAGCCGGGAGCTCCTATTCCACGCGCTGCACGTGTATAGAAGGGATTAGCAATTTATCACCATATCCTAAAAAAAGCACCAAGAAAACAGGTCTTCTCACAGCACCATGGAGTAGCTCCACATATCTGCCTCCCACCTCATCTTCTTGCTAGCATTATCCTTTCTTCGCAACAACAACAGCTAGCATCAGAAAAGGCCCAAGAGATCAAAATCGGACAAGAATAGAAGGAGGGAGATAGAAATCGAGTGAATTAAAATTACCTGGTGCACTTCTTGCAGCTTCCTTATGGCGATGGCGGCTTCTAGTTGCAACATGTCGATCTCAGCTCTCTGACGTCTGTAGCCGAACAACTAAGTTGCTCTTCACCATGCCTCTCATCTTGGTGACATGCACCTGTCGTCTCTACTAGATTTGGGGCTGGTGGGAAGGCCTCTTGGGAGGTCAAGGCTGAGCGGCTGAAATAGGGCGAGGTAGTACGCGCCAAAGGGTAATGGGGAGACAACAGTGCCTGCACATACGTCGCCCGACAAGGGTGTAGGCAGCTTGCCCCAAACTAGTGGAGTGGCATATGTGCGATGGATGGCGCCCCACTGTGGTGGCTGATTGGGGTATGGTTTTACCACTCTGGGCTGCTGTTGCAGATGGGGCGACGACTCCTAGCCCGTGGTGGGAGGAGAAGTATGCCGGGTGGTTCCAGATTTGGGAGAGGGTTATGCAGATGGAGACCGGTGGGTTGGGTGAGAAGGTGGAGGACGTGGGAGAGTTATTTCTCCAATTTATTTTTCGCTAACTTGAACGTGGGGTATTTTTCAGCAATTTATTTTCTTCGTCGGATCGTAGGAGGGTTGGGATGTTTAAACCATCATGATGACGGCGGTAGGTCCTCTTTAATAATATAGATATATCTAATCTTAGCAAGCTGCTGGCCCATGTGGCTAGCCGGTAGAGAACTCAACCTTCAGGTCGGGAGGCTTGATTCCCATCGCCGCTCCTTATTTTCAGAAAAAAAAACGTACCTTAAGAAAAAATAGGGCCGTTCCCTTGTCAACTTTCTCATTTATTTTTAAAAAATACATGTAAAAATTTGTCCAACAAATTAGTGTAGGCTAAGGAGTTGCGTGCGACACCAAATTGAGGGAAGATAATTTGATAGTAGATCCAGTGAGGCCGTAGACATCGTATGACACTGACGCTCGTCGGTCAAACAAAACAAAATGAACAAACGCGAATCCTACTCGGCGCTCTACGCGCCCCTTACTTTGTTATCCGTAGGTGGTGCCCACACGCGTTTCACTTGGGTCGGCCCATGTAACCACTAGTTTTGTGATGCTTTGGGCCGGTTTTCTTTGTGTTTTTTTTGCTGGTTTTTCTATGTTGTGAGGCCAGTTTTTCTTTGGGTTCTTTTTAAGATTTTTTTTTATCCTTTTGTTTTCAGTTTTATATTGTGATCAGTTTGCAAATGTGTGAATATTTTTAAAATTCATATTTTTTTCAAATATTTAACTTATTAAAATTTATGAACTTTTTTCAAATGCGTGAACCTTTTTCATACCCACGAACATTTTTCAAATGCGTGAAATTTTCTCGAATCCATGAACTTTTTCCAAATCTGCCTTTTTTTCAAATTTCATGAATTCATTTTTAAAACATAATTTTTTTGGAAATTCATGTTTTTAATTTTAGAAACTTTTTAAAAATTTGAACCTCTAAAAATTAAGCATCTTTTTTCAAGTCCGAGAATTTTTTCAAATTGGTGATTTAGAAAAATGTGAACTTTCTAATGATGTGTCCTCCTCGCAAGCCCCCTCTAGTTTTCTCTGAACGATCAAGCGATCCAGTGCCAGAGAGCGAGTTGGTCACTTTTTTTTCAGGAGAAGCAGGGAGTTGGTCGAACTACCCAGTCCACGATCGAAGGTGTTTTGATGGGCCTAGCCAACTGGCCATGCGCATAACCGCCTTAGCTGTTTTTTTTTTTCATAACCGCCTTAGCGCGCTGACGAAACCGACATTGTATATTGATCTCGTATCTCCACCAACGATCAATATCAGAAGATCAGATCAGGCAAAGAAAAGTCTCCACGAACGATCTCTTGTGTGCGCGGCTTTGATGGATCCCGCGACCGCGATGATGGCCTGGCCGCGGCAGTCCGGCTCTGGCCTGGCGGAGCTCGCCGCCCGCCTCACCAAGCGCCTGGCCGATGCAAACCCTAGCACCAACCTCGTCTTCTCGCCGCTGTCCATCTATGCCGCCGTCGCGCTCCCGGCGCCCGAGGGGACACCCTGGGCGAGGTCCTCCGCTTCCTCGGCGCACGCTCCCAGGAAGAGCTCGAGGTGTCTATCTCGCGCATGGCTGACGACGCGCTCCAGGACCTGTCGGCATCCGGCGGCCCCAGCGTAGCGTCCGCGTGCGGCGTCTGGAACGACAAAAGGCGGCCGCTGAAGCCGGCTTACCGTACAGGGCGGAGGCGGGCACCTTGGATATGAGGGAGAACGCGGCGGCGCAGCACATCAATGCCTGGGTCGCCGAGGTCACCAGGAACCTCATCAAGGACGTCGTCTCTCCACAAACCATTGACTCGCCGACGTCGTGCTCGCTAACGCCATATACTTCAAAGGCAAGTGGAACCTGCCGTTCGACGAGAGGGACACCAGAGATAGGCCGTTCCACCGGCTCGACGGAACCGCCGTCAACGCGCCCTTCATGTACAACCCCGCTCGCCACTTCATCGCCGTGCACGACGGGTTTAAGGTGCTCAAGCGGCAGTACAAGATGTCCTCACAACGAGGATATCAACCGTACCGGCCGTGCACGGCAGGCACGCAGTACTCCATGTGCATCTTCCTGCCTGACGCGTACGACGGTCTGTGGAGCCTCATCGACCAGATAACCTCCCGTCCGGGCTTCGTGCATGATCACCTGCCGGCGATCCCCGTCAAGGTAGGTCACTTCGGCGTTCCCAAGTTCAAACTTGATTTCACAAGCAAAAACGCCGAGATCCTCAAACAGCTGGGCCTCGTTCTGCCGTTCAACATGGGTTCAGACCCGTCGGACATGGTTGAGGACAGAGGACGACGGCACCGGCTTGCCTTTGGTGGTTCGTGACGTCATCCATAAGGCTGTCATCGAGGTCAACGAGGAAGGGACGGAAGCCGCAGCTCTCACCATGATGATTGCGGCTCCTGGAGCTGCTCCCATGGCAATGCCGGAGCCGAGGGTAGATTTCGTCGCTGACCATCCTTTCGCGTATTTCATAGTCGAGGAGGCGTCCGGCGTGATCATGTTTGCAGGGCATGTCGTCGACCCTAACAATGGCAGCGGCCCTGCCCCTGTGCGGACTAGGAAACGGAAACATGAGGGTGCACTTATTAACAAGGAGCGGCTACCTGCTAGAAGATTCGAGTTGTTGCCGGTGACCAGAAACCCGCCGGCGCAGTTCGACACAATAGGCCTGACTGGCTCCAGTGGCCTGGCAATGCTCGCCGCCAGGCTCACGAGGCCCCTCGCCGAGGGGAGCACGGATGGCAATCTAGTCTTCTCACCGCTGTCCATCTACGCTGCTCTCGCGCTCCTTGCCGCCGGTGCCCGGGACGCCACACTGGACGAGATACTCCGCGTCCTAGGAGCGAGGACGCGCAGCGAGCTCGAGAACTTCGTGTCGCGCTTGGCAGCCGACACGCTCCAGGATAGGTCCACCTCATTAGATGTGTATAGTCTCTTTTCGGTATATCCTCAATGTATAAGGGGTTTTTTGCATTTTACCATACATGTATATGTATTGGCCTTTGGCCCTCAGTAAAGCCAGCTGCTATTCATCCAATATGGTATCAGATGCAAGGTTACCCTCTCCACCTCGCACGATGCAACTCCGTGCCTGTACCTAGTCTCCCTCGCCCTCACCCGCCGCCGGCGTGAGCTGCTGTCTGGTCGCCGTCGCGCCCTGGTCCGTCCACGCCGTCGCCTTCCCGGTCTGCCTCCTCTCCGTCCGGTCACCGCCGCGCCCTGCTCCGTCCAGCCAGCGCCGTTCCGGGCCTGCCTCCTCCCCGCCTGGCCGCCACGCCCTGCTCCGTCCAGCCGGCGACGTCCTGGGCCTGCCCCCTTCCCGCTCGGCCGCTGTTGCCCCTAGTCCGGCCGGCCCGCGTCATTCCCGGACCCATTGGCTGTCGCTGCACGTTCCGCTAAAGCTGCCGCACTCGTGCTCCAGCCGCGCGCGAGCCAGGCCTCCTGGTCGCTCCTGATTTGGGGCTGCTGCCTCACGCGCTCGATCCCGATCCGGAACTCCTGCCTCGAGTGAGCGGGTCTCTATTCCATCCCGATTCAGATTCAGATCGGTTGACTCCAGAAAAAAAGGAAGGCAGAAACAACAAAAAGGGATATCTCAGTATGTCATCTTCGGGCTATGTGGCTGTTCCTCGCTGCTCGGAGATCTTTGATGGCACCAACTATGCCGACTTCGCCGGTTTCATGCGTATTCATATGCACGGCTTTCTGCTGTGGGGTGTTCTCTCCGGCGAGGTACCCTGTCCGCCGTGCCCTGTTGCTCCGGTGGCGCCTGTTCCGCCAGTACCGCCGGTGATTGCTGCTGATGCTTCTCAGGCTGATCGGGATGCAGCCAAGACTCTTGATGATGTTGCAGTTGATACTTATGATCAGCAGGTATCTGCCTATTCTGATGCTCTTTCTGTCTATCGGGATGATCTGTCTACTTACACTCAGTGGTGCAATGATGATGCTCGAGCGGCTGTTGTTCTCACTGCGAGTGTCCTCCCTTAGTTTGCTTCGGAGTTCATGGGACTTGGCACAGTTGCAGCGATGTGGTCTTATCTATGCCGACGCTATCAGCCCTCTGGTGATGCTCTCTACCTATCTGTGGTCCGTCAGGAGCATGCACTTCAGCAAGGTGATTCTTCTGTTGATGAGTTCTATTCACAGTGCTCTGTCATCTGGTGCCAGCTTGACTCTCTTCGGACAATTGTTTGTGGAACCTGTTGTTGCTGTCAGACTACTCGGTCTGATCTGGAGTTTCAGCGGGTTCATGAGTTCTTATCTCGTCTTCGGTCTGAGTTTGAGCCTCGACGTGCTCACTTGCTTGCTCGCGGTCATGTTCCTATCTCGGAGGTACTTGCCGAGCTTCGTGCTGAGGAGACTCGCCTTCGCTCTGCTGGGTTGCTTCTGGTTCCGTCAGTGCTGGCCGCCCGAGCTCCTGTGTCGTCTGCTCGCCTCACCGCTCCTGCCTACTCCTCCAGGGGGGTCAGCCGTCCTCCTTATGCTGAGAAGGGCACGTCGCGCCGTGACACCTTCTGTGGTTACTGCTCCCAGTCAGGTCACCCAGAGTCTGATTGTCGCCAGAAGAAGCAAGACCAGAGGCGCTCCCCTTCCAACGGGACTCCTGTGTCTTCCTCGACTCCGTCCCTCACTAATCAGGACATTGTACGCCTCAAGCGTCTGCTTGCTTCATCCGGCTCCTCGTCGACTGGTTCTGCTGCTGCAGTGACTGCATCCCCTTCATCACCATCGCAGCCACCTACACAGTCAGGTACATCTTCGTGGGTTCTAGATTCTAGAGCTTCTTTTCATATGTCTTCTGATTCTTCCGCGTTGTCTTCTCTTCGACTCTTGATTCGCCTGTTAATGTTCTTACCGCCGATGGCACACCTCTCCCTGTTGCTAGTCGTGGTATTCTTTCCACTCCTTCATTTTCAGTTCCGAGTGTTTCACATGTTCCTTGCCTTACCATGAATCTTTTTTCCGCTGCCAAACTTACTGATTCTGGTTGTCGTGTCATTCTTGATACCGACTCTTGCTCTATTCAGGATCGCCGCACCAAGGCTTTGGTTGGTGCTGGCCCTCGGCACCGTGAGTCGGAGGGTCTTTGGGAGGTTGACTGGCTTTGTGTTCCTTCCGCTGCCACCACTTCTGCCAGCTCCCATGCTCTTGCCGCCTCGTCGTCTGCGTCCTTCCAGCAGTGGCATCATCGCCTTGGTCACCTCTATGGCTCTCGCTTGTCTTCTTTAGTCCATCTGTATCTGGAGATGTTTCTTTACCTTGTAATGGTTGCAGACTGGGCAAACAGACTCAGTTACCTTATCCCACCAGTGAGTCGGTATATCAGCGTCCTTTTGACTTAGTTCATTCTGATGTTTGGGGTCCTACTACCTTTGATTCGAAAGGTGGTCATCGCTACTATGTTCTGTTTATTGATGATTTCTCTCGTTACACTTGGCTCTACTTCATGAAATCTCGTGGTGAGGTTCTCTCTATATACAAACGATTTGCCGCCATGGTTCACACCCAGTTTTCCATGCCCATTCGTACTTTTCGTGTTGACTCCGCTGGAGAGTTTATGTCCCAGCTATTGCGTGGTTTTCTCGCGAAACAGGGAACTCTTGCCCAGTTCTCATGTCCTGGTGCTCATGCTCAGAATGGCGTTGCTGAACGTAAGCATCGTCATTTGCTTGAGACGGCTCGTGCGATGATGATTGCTGCTTCTCTTCCACCCCATTTTTGGGCTGAGGCTGTTTCTGCATCCACCTATCTCATCAACATTCAGCCATCGACTGCCTTGCAGGGTGGTATTCCTCTGGAGTGTCTCACTGGTCGCTCTCCTGACTACTCCGCTCTCCGTATGTTTGGATGCGTGTGCTATGTTCTTCTTGCCCCCCGAGAACGAACCAAACTGACTGCTCAGTCGGTTGAGTGTGTTTTCCTTGGTTATAGTGATGAGCACAAGGGCTATAGATGTTGGGATCCTGTAGGTCGTCGCTTGCGCATCTCGTGTGATGTGACTTTTGATGAGTATCGTTCCTACTACCGATGTCCTTCTTCCTCGAGTTTCTCTGTGGACGATCTCGCTTTCCTTCTCCTTCCCGATACACCTTGCTATGTGCCTTCTGTGTCATCTCTTCCTCTGCCATCTCTCCTTCCTTCTCCCTCACCATCGACCCCACCTTCTCCATCCTTCTCCTCCACCTCTTCACCCTCATCCCCAGTTCGTCGCCCTCTCTCACCGTTCTCTCTCCACTATACTCGTCGCCCTCGTCCTGAGGATGTCTCATCTGACGTGCCTTCCACCTCTGGTGCACCTCTTCTCACCCCTCCCCCGGTTCACAATCTCCAAGCTCGCCCTCGCCCCCCGCTTGATCGCTACTCTCCTGATCGGTATGGTCTCTCTGCCATTGCTGAGCTCACTTCCTATCGGACTGCCATGACTCAACCTGAATGGCAGCTTGCGATGGCCGAAGAACTTGCTGCCCTTGAGCGCTCTGGCACATGGGAGCTGGTTTCCCTCCCTCCCGGTGTTCGTCCCATCACCTGCAAGTGGGTCTACAAGATTAAGACTCGCTCCGATGGTTCTTTTGAGCGCTACAAAGCTCGTCTTGTGGCCCGTGGTTTTCAGCAGGAGCAGGGACGAGACTATGATGAGACATTCGCTCCTGTGGCTCACATGACCACTGTCCGCACTCTCCTTGCTGTGGCTTCTGTTCGTCAGTGGTCTATCTCTCAACTTGATGTGCAGAACGCCTTTCTCAATGGCGAGCCGCGTGAGGAGGTTTACATGCAGCCACCACCAGGGTATTATGCTCCTGACGGTATGGTCTGTCGACTTCGCCGCTCCCTCTATGGACTTAAACAGGCCCCTCGCGCTTGGTTTGAGCGTTTCGCCTCTGTGGTGACTGCTGCTGGTTTCTTGCCCAGTGATCATGATTCCGCGTTGTTTGTTCACACGTCTCCTCATGGTCGGACTCTTCTCCTTCTTTATGTTCAATACGTGCCTTGCTGCCCCTTCTGTCACTGGGTAAGGACACCGCAAGATCGAACCCAAAGCTAAGCACTTCTCCCATGGCAAGAACTACCAATCTAGTTGGCCAAACCAAATCGATAATTCGAAGAGACTTGCCAAGATAACCAATCATACATAAAAGAATTCAGAGAAGATTCAAATATTATTCATAGATAGACTTGATCATAAACCCACAATTCATCGGTCTCAACAAACACACCGCAAAAGAAGAAGATTACATCGAATAGATCTCCACAAGAGAGGGGGAGAACATTGTATTGAGATCCAAAAAGAGAGAAGAAGCCATCTAGCTAATAACTATGGACCCGAAGGTCTGAGGTAAACTACTCACACTTCATCGGAGGGGCTAGGATGATGTAGAAGCCCTCCGTGATGACGGCCCTCTTCCGGCGGAGCTCCGGAACAGGCCCCAAGATGGGATCTCGTGGATACAGAAAGTTACGGCGGTGGAATTAGGTTTTTGGTTCCTGTTCTGATTGTTTGGGGGTACGTATGTATATATAGGAGGAAGAAGTACGTCGGTGGAGCACCGAGGACCCCACGAGGCAGGGGGCGCGCCCTAGGTAGGGGGGGTGCGCCCCCACCCTTTGGCCTCCTATTTGACTCCCTGGAGTAGGGTCCAAGTCTCATGGATCACGTTCGGTGAGAAAATCACGTTCCCGAAGATTTTATTCCGTTTGGACTCCGTTTGATATTCTGTTTCTCCGAAACACTGAAATAGGCAAAAAAACAGCAATTCTGGGTTGGGCCTCCGGTTAATAGGTTAGTCCCAAAAATAATATAAAAGTGGAAAATAAAGCACAATATAGTCCAAAATAGTAGATAATATAGCATGGAGCAATCAAAAATTATAGATACGTTGGAGACGTATCAGGCATCCCCAAGCTTAATTCCTGCTCGTCCTCGAGTAGGTAAATGATAAAAAGAGAATTTTTGATGCCGAGTGCTACTTGGCATAATTTCAATGCAAATCTTCTTAATTGTGGTATGAATATTCAGATTAGAGAGATTCAAGACAAAAGTTTATATTGACATAAAAATAATAATGCTTCAAGCATACTAACAAAGCAATTATGTCTCAAAATAACATGGCCAAAGAAAGATATCCCTACAAAATCATATAGTCTGGCTATGCTCTATCTTCACCACACAAAGTATTTAAATCATGCATAACCCCGATGACAAGCCAAGCAATTGTTTCATACTCTAACTTTTTCAATCTTCACGCAATACATGAGCATGAGCCATGGATATAGGACTATAGGTGGAATAGAATGGTGGTTGTGGAGAAGACAAAAAGGAGGGGAAGATAGTCTGACATCAACTAGGCGTATCAACGGGCTATGGAGATGCCCATCAATAGATATCAATGTGAGTGAGTAGGGATTGCCATGCAACGGATGCACTAGAGCTATAAATGTATGAAAGCTAAACAAAAGAAACTAAGTGAGTGTGCATCCAACTTGCTTGCTCACGAAGACCTAGGGCAATTTGAGGAAGCCCATCATTGGAATATACAAGCCAAGTTCTATAATGTAAAATTCCCACTAGTATATGAAAGTGACAACATATGAGACTCTCTATATGAAGAACATGGTGCTACTTTGAAGCACAATATATGAGACTCGCTATATCATGGTGCTACTTTGAAGCACAAGTGTGGAAAAAAGATAGTAGCATTGCCCCTTTTTATTTATTTTCTTTTTTGGGCATTTTTTTCTTTGGCCTTTCTCTTTTTTTGGGACAATGCTCTATTGAATGATGATCATCACACTTTTATTTATTTACAACTCAATGATTACAACTCGATTCTAAAACAAAGTATGACTCTATATGGATGCCTCCGACGGTGTACCGGGATATGCAATGAATCAAGAGTGACAAGTATGAAAATATTATGAACGGTGGCTTTGCCACAAATACTATGTCAACTACATGATCATGCTAAGCAATATGACAATGATGAATGTGTCATGATGAACTAGATGGTGGAAAGTTGCATGGCAATATATCTCGGAATGGCTATGAAAATGCCATAATAGGTAGGTATGGTGGCTGTTTTGAGGAAGGTATATGGTAGGTGTATGATACCGGCGAAAAGTGCGCGGTATTAGGGAGGCTAGCAAAGGTGGAAGGGTGAGAGTGCGTATAATCCATGGACTCAACATTAGTCATAAAGAACTCATATACTTATTGCAAAAATCTAGAAGTTATCAAAGCAAACTATTACGCGCATGCTCCTAGGGGGATAGATTGGTAGGAAAAGACCATCGCTCGTCCCCGACCGCCACTCATAAGGAGGACAATCAATAAATAAATTATGCTCCGACTTCATCACATAACGGTTCACCATACGTGCATGCTACGAGAATCACAAACTTTAACACAAGTATTCTTTAAATTCACAACTACTCAACTAGCATGACTTTAATATTATCACCTTCATATCTCAAAACAATTATCATGCTTCAATATTTTCTTAGTATTCAACACACTCAAAATAAAGTTTCGCAAATCTTAAATACCAAGCATATTATTATTAAGCAAATTACCATGATATTAAGAGACTCCCAAAATAATTTAAGCGAAGCATGAGAGATCAATAGTTTCTTTAAAACAAATCCACCACCATGCTCTAAAAGATCTAAGTGAAGCACATAGAGCAAAATTATAATGCTTAAAAGATATAAGTGAAGCACATAGAGCAAAACTACTTAGCTCAAAAGATATAAGTGAAGCACATAGAGCAAAACTACATAGCTCAAAAGATATAAGTGAAGCACATAGAGTATTCTATCAAATTTTAATTCATGTATGGCTCTCTCAAAAGGTGTGTACAGCAAGGATGATTGTGGCATACTAAGACACAAAGACACACAAATAATACAAGACTCTCCAAGCAAAACACATATCATGTTGGTGAATAAAAATATAGCTCCAAGTAAATTACCGATGGAAGTGGACGAAAGAGGGGATGCCTTCCGGGGCATCCCCAAGCTTTGACTTTTTGGTGTCCTTGGATTATCTTGGGGGTGCCATGGGCATACCCAAGCTTAGGCTCTTGCCACTCCTTGTTCCATGATCCATCAAAAAAATTCACCCAAAACTTGAAAACTTCACAACACAAAACTCAAAATAGAAAACTCGTGAACTCCGTTAGTGAAAGAAACAAAAGACCACTTCAAGGTACTGTAATGAACTCATTCTTTATTTATATTGGTGTTAAACTTACTTCATTCCAACTTCTCTATGGATTATAAACTATTTTACTAGCCATAGATTCATCAATATAAGCAATCAACACACGAAAAACAGAATCTGTCAAAAACAGAACAGTCTGTAGTAATCTGTAGCTAGCGCAAGATCTGGAACACCAAAAATTCTAAAATAAATTTCTGGACGTGAGGAATTTATCTATTAATCATATGCCAAAAGAATTAACTAAATATCACTCTTTAAATAAAAACGACAGCAGTTCTCGTGAGCACTAAAGTTTCTGTTTTTTTACAGCAAGTTCAACAAGACTTTCCCCAAGTCTTCCCAACAGTTCTACTTGGCACAAACACTAATTAAACACAAAAAAACACAACCAAAACAGAGGCTAGATAATTTATTTATTACTAAACAGGAGCAAAAAGCAAGGAATAAAAATAAAATTGGGTTGGCTCCCAACAAGCGCTATCGTTTAACGCCCCTAGCTAGGCATAAAAAGCGAGGATAGACCTAAGTATTGTCATCTTGATTCTTAATTATTTTAGCGATGTTATGCTCGAATCCGGGAGGTTCCTTACGTTTCCCTTCATATTCAGAGATCTTGAGATCTAAAGAATCCAACCGCTTATTGCAAAGAGTAATCAACATATTCATGCGGTGAAGATTTACGCTAACGCTCTTAAGAGGTTCAAGAGATTTCTGTAAAATCCTAGTTACTTCACAAATTTTCTCAAAAACTTGCATTTTCTCTTGGGTATGATGGGGCCCCTTTTGTTGAGGTAAAGTTCCTACTATACCTTCTATAATTTCATGCGCGATACTGGTATCAATTTCAATAAAATTGCCTTTGGCAACACAATCCAAAAGTTGTCTATGAGACATATTAAGCCCAACATAAAAGTTGCGAAGCAAAATTCTGAAATTTACTTCTAGGGTGCATTTACGATAAGATTCCATCATTCTAAACCAAGCATCCTTTAAGTTTTCTCCTTGCTTTTGTTTGAAGTGAAGGACTACAAACTCGGGAGACATAGGAGCAGAAAGAGGACTAGCCATGACGACAAGCAAACAAACTAGCACGCGAGCAAACAAGAGGCAAATAGAGAGGGAGGATAGAGAGAGAGGGCGAATAAAACGGCAAGGGTGTAGTGGGGGAGAGGAAAACGAGAGGCAAATGGCAAATAATGTAATGCGAGAGATAGGGATTGTGATGGGTACTTGGTATGTTGACTTTTTGCGTAGACTCCCCGGCAACGGCACCAGAAATCCTTCTTGCTACGTCTTGAGCTTGCGTTGGTTTTCCCCGAAGAGGAAGTGATGATGCAGCAGAGTAGCGTAAGTATTTCCCTCAGTTTTTGAGAACCAAGGTATCAATCCAATAGGAGGCCACGCTCAAGTCCCTCGTACCTGCATAAAACGATAGCTACTCGCAACCAACGCGATTAGGGGTTGTCAATCCCTTCACGGTCACTTACGAGAGTGAGATCTGATAGATATAATATTTTTTGGTATTTTTGGTATAAAGATGCAAAGTACAAAGTAAAGGCAAAGTAAAAAAGCAAAGCAAGATTAAAGTGATGGAGATTGATATGATGAGAATAGACCCGGGGGCCATAGGTTTCACTAGTGGCTTCTCTCAAGAGCATAAGTATTCTACGGTGGGTGAACAAATTACTGTTGAGCAATTGACAGAATTGAGCATAGTTATGAGAATATCTAGGCATGATCATGTATATAGGCATCATGTCCGTGACAAGTAGACCGAAACGATTCTGCATCTACTACTATTACTCCACTCATCGACCGCTATCCAGCATGCATCTAGAGTATTAAGTTAAAAACAGAGTAACGCCTTAGCAAGATGACATGATGTAGAGAGATAAATTCATGCAATATGAAATAAACCCCATCTTGTTATCCTCGATGGCAACGATACAATACGTGCCTTGCTGCCCCTTCTGTCACTGGGTAAGGACACCGCAAGATCGAACCCAAAGCTAAGCACTTCTCCCATGGCAAGAACTACCAATCTAGTTGGCCAAACCAAACGGATAATTCGAAGAGACTTGCAAAGATAACCAATCATACATAAAAGAATTCAGAGAAGATTCAAATATTATTCATAGATAGACTTGATCATAATCCCACAATTCATCGGTCTCAACAAACACACCGCAAAAAGAAGATTACATCGAATAGATCTCCACAAGAGAGGGGGAGAACTTTGTATTGAGATTCAAAGAGAGAGAAGAAGCCATCTAGCTACTAACTATGGACCCGAAGGTCTGAGGTAAACTACTCACACTTCATCGAAGGGGCTAGGATGATGTAGAAGCCCTCCGTGATGACGGCCCTCTTTCGGTGGAGCTCCGGAATAGGCCCCAAGATGGGATCTCGTGGATACAGAAAGTTGCGGCGGTGGAATTAGGTTTTTGGCTCCTGTTCTCATTGTTTGGGGGTACATGTGTATATATAGGAGGAAGAAGTACATCGGTGGAGCACCGAGGGGCCACAAGGCAGGGGGGCGCGCCCTAGGGGGGGCGCCCCCCACCCTCGTGACCTCCTCTTTGACTCCCTGGAGGAGGGTCCAAGTCTCATGGATCACGTTCGGTGAGAAAATCACGTTCTCGAAGATTTTATTCCGTTTGGATTCCGTTTGATATTGGGTTTCTCCAAAACACTGAAATAGGCAAAAAATAGCAATTCTGGGCTGGGCCTCCGGTTAATAGGTTAGTTCCAAAAATAATATAAAAGTGGAAAATAAAGCCCAATATAGTCCAAAACAGTAGATAATATAGCATGGAGCAATAAAAAATTATAGATACGTTGGAGACGTATCAATCATCACTGGTGACGACTCTGACTACATTGCCTTTGCTAAGGCTCGCCTTCACGACCAGTTCCTCATGACTGATCTTGGTCCTCTTCGCTATTTTCTTGGGATTGAGATCTCCTCGACCTCTGATGGCTTCTACATCTCTCAAGAGAAATATATTCAGGATTCTCTTGCTCGAGCTGCTCTCAGTGATGACCGCACTGTTGTGACTCCTATGGAGCTCAACGTTCAGCTTCGTGCCTCTGATGGTGACCCTCTTTCTAATCCCACTCACTATCGTCGCCTTGTTGGTAGGCTTTTCTATCTTGCTGTTACGCGTTCGGACATCCCCTATCCCATTCACATCCCGAGTCAGTTTGTTTCAGCCCCCACCTCTGTCCACTATAGTCACCTCCTTCGTGTTCTACGATATCTTCGTGGCACGATCTCTCAACGTCTTTTCTTTCCCCGCTCCAGTTCTCTTGAGCTCCAGGCTTACTCTGATGCTACCTGGGCTAGTGATCCCTCTAATCGACGCTTGTTGTCTGCTTACTGTCTCTTTCTTGCTGGCTCTCTTATTGCCTGGAAGACCAAGAAACAGACTGCAGTGTCTCGCTCGAGTACAGAGGCTGAGCTGTGTGCCATGGCTATGTTGACAGCTGAGGTGATCTGGTTACGATGGTTACTTGAGGATTTTGGTGTGTCTGGTACTACCTCGACTCCCTTACTGTCAGATAGTACTGGTGCTATCAGTATTGCGCGTGACCCGGTGAAGCATGAGCTCACCAAGCACATCAGTGTCGATGCCCACTTTGTGCGTGCTGCTGTGCAGGATCAGACTCTCGCTCTTCACTATGTGCCCTCTGAGTTACAGTTGGCTGACTTCTTCACGAAGGCACAGACTCGAGCGCAACATACCTTTTTCCTCTCCAAACTCAGTGTTGTTGATCCACCATGAGTTTGAGGGGGGGTGTTAGATGTGTATAGTCTCTTTTCGGTATATCCCCATTGTATAAGGGGTTTTTCTGCACTTTACCACACATGTATATGTATTGGCCTTTGGCCCTCAGTAAAGCCAGTTGCTATTCATCCAACACACCTCGGGCGGTCCCCGCATGGCGTTCGCGTGCGGCATGTGGAGCGACCTAATGCGGCCACTGAAGTCGGCCTTTCGTGAGGCTGTGGTGGGCACGTACAAGGCAGAGGCTAGCACCTGTTAGAGAATATCTGTATCCCGTAGTAATCTCAAACTCTCTTCCTATTCCTTGTTCTACTTGATCTCCTGTAACTTCTCTTGTACGCCAAGCCAAGGCTACTTCCCACATCAATATATATGAGACGCGGCTCCCATCGAGGGAGTAGGAACGCTTCCACGAAACCTTTCATGGTAATCAGAGCCACCTCTTCCCATACATCTAGCCATATACCAAAAACCTAGATCACACATCATCGTCTCCAATGTCTTCCTCAGCCGGCGTCGCCCTCAACCTCGGTTCACCGCCATCTGAGAAGCTTACAAGAGAAAATTATATCCTCTGGAAGGCGCAGGTTCTCCCGGCCCTGCGAGGCGCGCAGGTCACGGGGCTCCTGGACAATTCTGACGCTGCTCCGCCCAAGATGACGGAGATCACGAAGGCAGACAAGACTACGGCCCTTGAGCCGAACCCTCTGTACGGGCCCTGGATCGCCAAAGACCAGCAGGTCCTGTCATACCTCCTCAACTCTATGTCTCCAGAGATTCTAGCGCAAGTCGTTGGAAAGGACTCCACCTTCGAACTCTGGACAACAGTCACAAATCTAGTTGCCTCGCAGTCGCAGTCCCGGATCACCAACCTGAGAATTGCAATCACCAATACCAAGAAGGGCACCATGTCAAGCTCGGCGTACATGGCAAAGATGAAAGGACTCGGGGATGAACTAGCTGCTGCTGGGCGTCCCGTATCTGATCCGGAGATGGTAGACTATATCCTTGCAGGGCTGGACCGCGACTATGATTCTGTGGTAGCGGCAATCGGCGCTGTCAAGGGCACTATTACCGCGGATGATCTGTTCGCCCAAATTTTTGCTTTTGACCAGAGGATGGAGATGCTAGGCGACTCGTCCTCAGGCGGTTTTCACTCATCTACAAACGCCGTCTACAGAGGACGAGGTCAGTCCCGCGGCAGGTCTCGCGGGCGAGGAGGCAGGGGGCGCGGCCGTGGTGATCGCGGTGACCGCCAACCCTCTCCTGCCAATAGAGGCGGCGGCTTCAGAGGGCGCCCTCGATAGCAACAACAACAGCAGGCGCATGAGCAGCAACATGACTATCCTGAATGTCAGATTTTCTACAGACATCATCCAGGAGGTGCACGTGTCTGCTGGTGGCGTTATGAGGAGAACGATTAAGAAGAGAAGGAGGCGCATGCCGTCTCCTACGGCGTGGATACCAACTGGTACGCCGACAGTGCTGCAACAAATCATATCACATGAGAACTTGACAAGTTAACAATGCGGGAGAAATACAATGGAGGCGACCAAATTCGCACGACAAGCGGTTCTGGTATGAATATCACACATATTGGTAGTTCAATTGTTAAAAACGCCATGAAAAATTTGCACTTGAAAGATGTCTTGCATGTTCCTCAAACATCCAAAAATCTTGTTTCCGTTCATAGATTCACTCTTGATAACAATGTTCTTACAGAATTCTACCCTTATTTTTTGTTGGTTAAGGATTTGAGAACAAGGAGAGTCATTCTTAGAGGACGGTGCGTGGGAGGCCTCAACCCACTCATATCATCATCATCATCTTTCTGGTCCAACAAGCAAGCAAACATTGTCACCAAGCCATCATCATCAAGGTGGCATAGTCGTTTAGGTCATCCATCTTCAGTCATAGTTAAATATGTTCTTAGCAAAAATAAACTCTCTTATGAGAATAGTGTTGAGTCAGTTTGTGATCCGTGTCAACAAGCAAAAAGTCATCAATTACCTTACCCCATCTCTACTAGTGTGTCTACTGCTCCCCTTCAACTTATATTTTCAGATGTATGGGGGCCAGCTCCTACCTCAGTTGGTAGATTTTCTTACTATGTAAGCTTTATTGATGGCTATAGTAAATTTACTTGGATTTACTTGTTAAAGAAACGGTCTGATGTATTCCAAGTCTTTATCAATTTCCAAAATCTTGTTGAACGTAAACTGAACTCCAAGATCATTGCCATGCAAAGTGACTGGGGTGGTGAGTATGAAAAATTGAATTCTTTCTTCCAAAAACTTGGTATATCACATCATGTCTCTTGCCCTCATGCTCACCAACAAAATGGATTTGCTAAGAGAAAGCATCGTCACATAGTTGATATGGGGCTAGCATTGCTAGCAAATGCATCTATGCCACTCAAATTCTGGGATGAAGCATTCTTAACTGCCACATATCTCATCAACTTGCTTCCAAGTAAAGTCATCAAACTTGAAACACCCATCACACGACTCCTTGGTGTTACACCCAACTACACATCTCTTCGTGTTTTTGGTTGTGCATGTTGGCCCAACCTTAGACCCTACAACACACGCAAACTCGCTTTTCGCTCAAAAAAATGTGTCTTCTTAGGCTATAGTCCCATACATAAAGGGGTTAAATGCCTTGATGTTCCTACTAGTAGGGTCTACATATCCAGAGATGTTGTCTTTGATGAGTCCGTGTTTCCGTTTGTTTCTCTTCATCCCAATGCCGGTGCACTTCTCCGCAAGGAAATTCTCCTTCTTCCCCCACATC
Source organism: Triticum aestivum (assembly GCF_018294505.1). Classification (NCBI taxonomy): domain Eukaryota; kingdom Viridiplantae; phylum Streptophyta; class Magnoliopsida; order Poales; family Poaceae; genus Triticum; species Triticum aestivum. The sequence continues at coordinate 701,988,718 of NC_057800.1, forward strand.
TTCGGTCTTTTGATCATGGGGGCGACAGTTGTACTAATCAAAGTGATGATATTTCTGCTGGTACTGGTCCTTCTTTGTTGCCTGTGCAGGTCCCTGGTGAAAACGGTGCTCAAAATGATCAAAATTTCAAAAATATAGCTCAAGATGATCTTATATTTCATGCTGAGGAAGAAGACGAACCTGGCACAGATAGCGAGGTTGATTCGGCGGCTCCTGCAACTCCTGTACGCCTGCAAACCTCGGATCACGCGAGGAAATCAGCCTCGGATCGCGCCCCCACCAGCTGCAGCGCTGATTCGAGGGAGGGCCACTCCCGCACTGCCACATCAGCGACAGGCGGGACCAGCCGCGGGGCCGGATCCCCCTCGCCCAGCGTGCGCCTGCAACCGCGGTCGGGCGGGGGATCTACTGTGCCGGCTCGGGCGGTTGGCACCCGTGTGCAGTCAGAGGAGGCGGCCACACCAGCGGCTACATCAGATACTACGGGATCCTCTGCGCAGGAGGCAACAAATTCATCTATGTCAGCGCATGCAGCAGATTCTTCAGGATCTTCTGCGGCGAGTGTTCTTGTGATCCAGCCAGCTTCCTCACGAGTGATGACCCGGCTACAAAAGTTATACGAAATCTTAAAATAAGAAAAGATGGAACTATACCATATGGGATGTTGTGTATTTCAGGAGAACCAACAACATTGAGTAGTGCACTTGATGATCCTAAGTGGAAGAAGGCAATGGATGAGGAATACTCTGCACTTATGAGGAACAAGACATGGCATCTTGTACCAAATCAGAAAGGTAAAAATATCATCGATTGCAAATGGGTATACATAATTAAAAAGAAGGCAGATGGCTCCATTGACAGGTACAAGGCACGTCTAGTTGCAAAGGGCTTTAAACAACGTTATGGTATTGATTATGAGGACACTTTTAGTCCTGTTGTGGAAGCTGCAACTATCAGACTTTTTCTAGCCATTGCTGTATCCAGGGGTTGGAGCCTACGATAGCTAGATGTATAGAATGCATTTTTGCATGGTATTCTGGAAGAGGAAGTGTTTATGAGACAACCACCTGGTTATGAGGATAAGAAGTTACCACAACATGTTTGCAAGCTTGATAAAGCACTCTATGGTTTGAAACAAGCACCCAGAGCATGGTATTCCAGGTTGAGCTTACAGTTGAGATATCTTGGCTTCATTGCCTCCAAGGCTGATACATCTTTGTTTATTTATAACAAGGCTGGAGTGGTTATTTTTGTGCTTATATATGTTGATGATATCATAGTTGCAAGTTCTTCACAAAATGCTATTAATGCACTCCTGCATGATCTGAGCTCAGAGTTTGCCTTGAAGGATCTAGGTGACTTACATTTCTTTCTCGGTATTGAAGTCAAGAAAACTCAAGATGGTATTGTGTTAAATCAGGAGAAAATATATCATTGAGCTTCTTTCTCGCATGGGAATGAAAGATTGTAAGCCAGTTCCTACACCTTTATCTTCCTCAGAAAAACTCTCAGCATATGAAGGTGTGCCACTTCAGGAGGAGGAGAGCACAAGGTATAGGAGTACTGTGGGAGCATTACAATATCTAACTCTCACACGTCCAGATATCTCGTTTGTTGTCAACAAGATTTGTCAATATTTGCATGCACCTACTTCTGCACATTGGTCACCTGTTAAGAGAATTGTAAGATATGTGAAGCATACTATGGGAACATGACTTCATTTCAAACATTCTAATTCCTCTTTTGTGAGTGCATTCTCTGATGCTGATTGGGCAGGATGCAGTGATGATAGAAGATCAACTGGAGGTTTTGCAGTATTCTTTGGGTCTAATCTTGTTTCTTGGAGTGCTAGAAAGCAAGCCACTGTGTCACGGTCAAGCACAGAAGCTGAATACAAGTCCCTGGCGAATGCAATTGCTGAGATCATTTGGGTTGAATCACTTCTTGAGGAGTTGGGAATCAAGAAGAATCGTATATCATGTTTATGATGTGATAACTTGGGAGCAACATATTTATCTGCAAATCCAGTGTTTCATGAAAGAACAAAGCACATAGAAATTGACTTTCACTTTGTGCGAGAAAGAGTTGCAGCAAAGAAACTTGAGATACGGTTTATTCCCTCCAAAGATCAAGTAGCAGACGGTTTTACAAAGGCATTATCAGCAAGACCATTTGAGGAGTTCAAGAGTAATCTTAATTTAGGATAGTTGAGATTAAGGGAGGGTGTTAGAGAATATCTGTATCCCATAGTAATCTCAAACTCTCTTCCTATTCCTTGTTCTACTCGATCTCCTGTAACTTCTCTTGTACGCCAAGCCAAGACTACTGCCCACATCAATATATATGAGACGCGGCTCTCATCGAGGGAGTAGGAACGCTTCCACGAAACCTTTCAATACCGTTGACTTCCACGACGCGCCGGAGGAAGCGCGCGGCCAGATCAACGCGTGGGCGGCTCAGGCGACGAGGAACCTTATCGACTCGGTCCTCCCAGAGGGGTCGATACACCGAAGGACCCAGGTCGTGCTCGGCAACGCAATGTACTTCAAGGGCATGTGGAAGGACCAGCCGTTTGACATGAGAGATGAGACACACCACGCACAAGCCCTTCCACCGGCTGGACCGCGGCCAGCTTGACATACCCTTCATGCAGAGCCGGGAGTCGCAGTTCGTTGCCGTGCACCACGGGTTCAAGGTGCTCAAACTCCGGTACAGGATGGGAACGCCAGATCACGAGGGCACCACAAAACATCCTCCTCCATTGGGCCGTCCTGATTCTGATCCCTACAACTACAATGGTGTTGGTGCTGCTCCGTACATCCATCCCGGCCCTAGTGCTGCATACAACCGTGGGGGTGGGGGTCCGTCTCCAAATTATTTTCCCGTCAGACCTCACCCATACTCCCACCAACATTACTATCCTCCTCCGTTCGGCAACTCCTTCTCTCCCCACACCTATCCGAGGCCATATCCTCCTTATGGTGCACTTGGCCCCGTTGGCTACCCTCCTAACCCCTACTTCCCCCGCCATGATGCATTTGGCAACAGCTACTACGCGCCTAATACATGGGCAGGACATGCTTATCCATCCCCATCCCAGTGTGCAGCTGTTCCGTGGGTGCGCTCCGGCTCTGACTATACCGGGCCAACACAATTCTCCATGTGCATCTTCCTCCCGGATGCCTACGACGGCCTATGGTGGCTGCTACTGCTAGACATGATGGCATCCCGGCCTGGGTTCCTGCACGACCACCTGCCGATGCAGCGAATCGCCCTCCGCGAGCTCCGGATGCCAAAGTTCAAACTGTCTTTCCACAACAGTGTGGCCGCTGTCCTCAAGAAGCCGGGGCTCCAGCTGCCGTTCAGTGAGCACGGCGACCTATCTGACATGGTAGAGGAAGACCGCTATGGCTTGCCGATAGTGGTGGGGGATGTCATCCACAAGGTTGTCGTCGAGGTAAACGAGCAAGGGACTGAAGCTGCGGCGGTCACCACCGAGTGCGGCTATGGAGGATGCAGCTGATTGCCGCCGCCATCTCCACAAGTGGGTTTCATCTTCGACCATCCGTTTGCCTACAACATAATGGAGGAGGTGACACTAGTAGAAAAAGGGTCATTAGTCCCGGTTCATAAGGGCCTTGCCGCTGGCTAGAGCTTCACCTTTAGTCCCGGTTGGTAACATCAACCGGGACTAAAGGTAATTTTTTTTATTTTTTTTCTCGATTTTCAAATTTCTGAATTATTTTATAATTTAATCTCTAATCACCCACCCCTCATCACTGCTCAATTTAACCTCTAATCTCTAATCACCCCTCATCATTCCAAATCATCTAACTTCCCGATCGGTCACCCATCCCTCTCACTACTTCAGCCCGAGCAGGCTTAACTTTCGGGTTCTATTCTCCTTCGTTTTCAAGTCTGCACTTGTTATTTTCCTAACAATAGTAAGATGTAAATCCTATTAACCCTTGGGACTTTAGCTTGAGCATGAAGTCACACATTTCACTGTTTGAGTTTGAAACTATTATTGTACAAAACAATAATTATTTAGTAACACTAATATTTCTTGAATAAGCAGTTTGACCATAGTTTGACCATTGTTAGACCATAATTTGACCAGATTTGACAAAAATTCAAAAAATCTGAAATGATTATTTAGTAACACTAATATTCTTGAATACTTATTTAATAACACTAATACTTCTTGAATAAAGAGTTTGACCATAGTTTGACCAGATTTAACGAAAATACGAAAAAAATTGAAATTTAAGCATAACTTTTTATCCTTTTAGAATTTGAGAATTCTAAAAATTTGCAAACAGGCCGTAGGCAAAGGGCATCACACCCTCTAGTCTCGGTTCGTGTCTCAAACCGGGACTAAAGGGCTTAGGTGAACCGGGACTAATGCCTTAGCCGCACGAACTGGGACCAATGCTCACATTAGTCCCGGTTCGTGACTGAACCGAGACTAATGTGAATATTGCCCTGTGACCAAAGCCCTGTTTTCTACTAGTGTGACCGGCACAGTTGTGTTTGCAGGGCACATCCTAGACCCCTCCAAGGAGTAATAGCTAGCTGTTGAGGTCAACCAACACATTTTTGTCTTTTTTCATTCAATCCATAACTGCTCTGCTGCATACGAGATTGCGAACCCCGCTTATGATGAATTTATTTATACGAATGACTGTTTTTCACATTGTGCTTTAGTTTGATTATATTTAAGAGATGTCTTCCTTGTATATGCATTGTGCTTCAGTTTAATAATCAAGACAACTTGATTATGTCCACTTTAGATAGAGTTTTTGTTTCTGTTGATTGGGATGGGATTTTCCTTGGGGCCTCTATCAAAGCCCTACCCAGAGTGGGGAGTGATCACACTCCTCTAGTATTAAATACTACTTCTGGGCTCTCGAACCCTACTTCTAAATTCTTTAGATTTGAAAAATGGTGGCTTAATATTCCTGGTTTTGATGATGTTATTCATAAAGCTTGGAACTCTGAGTGTAAAGCCACCAAGGCCATTGATATCTGGCAGTTTAAAATCAGGACTACTAGGAAAGCTGCTAAGGGTTGGTGTGCTAATTATGAAGCAGACCAGAATAGAAATAAGCAGGCATTAGTGGCTGAATATAATTGTTTAGATATCCTAGCTGAAACTCAACCTTTATCTCCTAACTCTAAGAATAAAATGAAAAATATTGCAGGTGAGCTGAATGAAATCTGGAGAAGGGAGGAGATCAAGGCCAGGCAGAGGTCCAGAGAGAAAGAGATTTTGGAGAGTGAATATAACACTGGGTATTTCAAAGCAGTGGCAAATCAGAAGAGGAGAAAGAAACATATTGCTATGCCGGAAACCCCTTCAGGTCCTGTGGAGGATACCCAAGGTATTCTTCAAATAGCTGTAGATTATTATAAAATTTTTTGGTTATGTTCCTACCATTGACATTGATCTCATGGATGACTTCTGGGATCATGATAGCATGCTCTCTCCTGAGAACTTTAATTTACTTGAAAAACCTTTCTCTGAGGAGGAAATTAAGGCTGCTGTATTTGGCTCATATGCTGAAGGAGCATCTGGACCAGATGGTTTTCCTTTCCTGTTTTATCAAAAGTACTGGGATTTAATAAAAAATGATCTATTTGCTCTGTTTAGAGACTGGGAGGCTGGGGAACTTGATTTGTACAGGCTTAATTTCTCCCTACTTACTTTAGTGCCTAAAGAACCTAATGTTGTTAAGCTGGATAGGTTCAGGCCTTTAGCCATGATTAATTGCAGTTTTAATTTTTTTTTTGCCAAGTGTGCCACCAATAGGTTTGACCCTATTTGTAATTTTCTAATTTCTCCCAACCAGACTGCTTTCCTAAAAGGGAGATTTATCCTTGAAAGCATAGTGGCTACTCATGAGGTAGTCCATGCAGTTGCCACCAACAAAATGTCTGGTTTCTGCTTCAAACTTGACTATGAAAAAGCCTATGACATGATCAGTAAAGAATTCCTCCTGAAAATGCTTAGGAAGAGAGGATTTGGTCCTATATGGATGCATAAAATCGAATCCTTACTCTGTAAAGGGTCTGTTGGTGTTAGAATTAATGACACCAACAGTGAGTATTTTATAGCTGGCAAAGGGGCAAGACAGGGGGACCCTATCTCCCATCTGCTATTTAATTTAGTTGATGACGTTTTCACTAGAATTTTGATCAAAGCTACTGATGAAAACTTAATTGCTAGTGTTCCCCCCCCCCCCCTCAAATCCTGCTGGGGTCATTAGTATGCAATATGCTGATGACACCCTGCTCTTCCTAGACAAAAACTTAGAACATGCCAAAAACCTTAAATGGCTTTTATCTTGTTTTGAGTAGATCTCTGGTATGAGGATTAATCTTCACAAGTGTGACCTTGTCCCCATCAATATTGATAGGGAGGAGGCTTAGTTTTTGCTCAAACCCTGGGTTGTAAAATTAGTACTTTCCCTATTAAGTACTTGGGCACCCCTTTACATTTTAGCAAAATTAGAAAAGAGGATCTGCAACCTATTGTGGATAAGATCATTAAGAAAGCTGCTGGGTGGAGGGGGAGACTGCTCTCCTTTGGCAAGAGACTTATTTTAGTCCAAGCCTGCTTAGCTAGCATCCCTACTTATCTTATGGGCTTTATTAAATTTCCTAAATGGGCTATTAAACTCGTTAACTCCCAATTAGCTCATTGCTTTTGGGATGATTATGAAGGTCATCACAAATATCATTTAACTGCCTGGAACTCAATAAATATGAGGAAAGAGTTTGGTGGTTTTGGTATTACTGACATAGGAGATATGAACTTGGCCCTATTAGCCTCTTGGATTAGTAGATATTACAACTCTGAGGGCAAAATTTTGAAGAATATCATTGACTCCAAATATAACCCTCAAAACAGTAACATTTTTGCTTGTTCTTCTACTGGAGCCCCCCCCCCCTTCTGGAAAGGGGTGATCTGGCAGCACAAGTTGCCAAACTTGTCTTCTCTTGGAAGATTGGTAATGGCAAGAGGACTCGGTTCTGGGAGGACCATTGGTTTGGCAATGCTACTTTGGCTACCCAATATTGGGATCTATACAACTTAGCTAATAAACATAATGTCACTATTGACAAAATTTGGGATGGCCATAACCTGAAACTTACTTTTAGAAGATGTTTTACTCAAGAGCAGATAGCTCTTTGGTTTGAACTTGTAGAAATTGCTAGTTCCATTCGTTTGGTAGATGAGGATGACTCCCCTATTTGGAATCTGAATTCTAAAGGGGTTTATACAGTTAGTTCTTTCTATAAGTTCATTAATTTCAGGGGGGGCTCTTGCCTACTACTTCTCCTGCTGTTTGGAAACTTAAAATCCCCCCAGGATTCAGATTTTTCTCTGCCTTTGGTTAATAATAAATTACTGACCAGAGATAATTTGAGCAAAAGACAAGAGGTGGGTGATTCCACTTGCGTGTTTTTCTCTGAACAAGAATCATGTTTTCACTTATTCAGTGCCTGTGTTGTTGCTGCTGAGTTCTGGAAAGCCATCTGTATCATTACTGGAGTGAGTGAAGACATAAATATGATGTCTATCTCCTCGTACTGGCTCAGAGGAGATAAGTTCGCTGCCACTAATACGGTCCATGCGGCTGGGCTATGGTCGATCTGGAAAACTCGCAACGACATGGTTTTCAATAACGTTTGTTGGCCTGGTTTGCGGGCTATATGGAGGAGAACAACATCAAATCTGTCTACATGGGGATGCCTTTCCTCAGAAGGTGCCAGGGGCAAGCTGGAGTGGGCTGTGGAAAAGTTGGAGACAAAAGCGAGAAGCCCTCCTCTGTTGTTGTGATCCTGGCTGAGGCGGGGAAACTCCTTTTAGACCTGTTTTTATTGGCTCATGAGCCTGTAGCTTCTCTCTGTTTTAAGAGTGCACTAGCGCTGCTGGATTCTTCCTTTACTAGTTCTAGTTTCTGGCTTTGCGTTGCCATAGATTTGTGACGCTTTACTGCGGCAGCGTGCCTGCTGTCCGTCGTGAGCTCTTGTGTTGTAATATACTCTGGATCTGTTGTTTCGTTTCTTTATGAAATGGAACAGGGGCGCAGCCCTTTCTTTCTAAAAAAAATGTCTTCCTTGTATATGTGTTCTCAAACAAAAATGAGGATCACCTAAAAACTCCACTCTGCCATGCAATTTACACTCACTAAATATAGATGGCATTTTTTTGTAAGTCATGATTAGTTGATCAAATTTATATGGCATTTGTTTCGAAAGAAACAGAGTCATGATTAGCGGACTGGTCAAAAACTAATTACTATACTAGAATAGAGTGATACGTATATCTCTGGTGTTGTGTAATTATAAATAGGGGATAACCTGTGATAAATATAACATCACACTGTAAAAGACACTTCTTCCAAATGTGTAACACTTGTTAAACATCTTTAATCTTGCTTCTCCTGATACTCATTGTCAGGTGTAAGTGAAGCTCTGACATAGTTATTATTTTGCGATTCAAACAAGAGCATCAGGATTATACAGTCTTGTCTAGTGCACAGCAGGATGTTATCCGGCACCTGATGTATCCTGAGTCCTGACATACCCTGAATTTGATTCAGAAGGAAATTTAGCCACTTTGTGGGCTGCTATATTTGCTTCCGTCCCTATATTACATGATAAATGTTAAAACCACTACATCATTCTACCAGCTCTTGTTTTTCATTAATAATCGGCAAGATGCTAGCTCTATGATGCTTGTTGGATCCCCAAAATGACAGAAGCTCCTGAGAATGAGTCTGCATTGTTCCTTGTTGATTATTCAGTTTGTTCAACATTTTAGCTCCATCTCTACAAGCTAATTCTTCTCCTGTTAAAGTATTAGGGACTGAGTCATACCACTTACAGCTCGCCGCTACTACAATGCCACCATCAGCATATCTGGTTATGAATCCTTTAGCTCTTTTTTCTTCTCTTGCATTGAAGGCTGCGTTTACATTACTTTATAGAAGCCTTCTTGTGGACGTTGCCAGCTGATCTTGGTTTTTGTTTTGACTAGATGACTCGTTGCGCCAATGGCGCAAAGGGCGGGAGTGAGGCATGTATTGAGACAACATACATAAATAGTGATGATAACATAGTGTTCTAAGAAGCTTACGATCGATCGATTACTTACAATGTTATTACCAAGAAAAATAGATTGCCAGATACATTATATAGGCGATTGTGGTTATGAAGTGATGAACAATAGATCGTGTTCGCCAGAACCGCCGCCTGTTGTGGCTGAGAAACTAATAAACTAGGTACAAAAGATGGTGGTAAGAAGCCCATGTTCTCCCAGATCGAGTATATCCTGGTCCTAAATGGTGTATCCAAGCTTCCCCATGTCATGCTTAAGTACTAATCACTTGTATACTGTGACATGGACCACTGATATCTGAAATATATATGAAAAGATCCACCAGGGCCCAGGAAAAATATGCCCTCGTAAAAGTAAAAGAATGTCCCTGCTATTTAAAAGAAGATCTGCACTAATAGAAGGAGGCCGAGGAGAAGCAGAATAAGCAAAGTAAACGCCCGAAAAATAAGAACATAACATCTTCAACATTCCGTAGCTACTCATTCAGAAAATCAGAAGCACCTGAACTAACAACAGAAAAAGTGTCCTGAAATAGAATCACACCACGAGATGGTGGCTGACATGACCTGCAACACATAAGAAAATAAGCATCCAGGGAAGATAGGCAGGCAGGCCAAGCAACTAAATTAGAACGCATACACCCATTTCTTCCACAGAGCGATGCCTGTAATACCTTTATTTTTTTTCATTACCAAATGTGAGAACGCAGGGTTATTTTTTCATTAACAAATGTGAGAATGCAGGGCGGAGAAGGATGAGGAGGCGGCGACGGAAGCTCTATTACCTCACACATCCATTCGAAGTAATCACCTGGAGACGAAAGAGCATATTAGGATCTAGGAATTAACATAACCTCCATTGCTTTGTTCATACACACTCAATTCTGAAAAAAGGAAAACATCAGCTTCAGCAGCAAACAAATAGAATCTGAAAATTGTGTATATATACTGAGAAAAGAAAAATAGGAATGCAAACTGTCCTATTACTCCCACTTACTCCCACATGAGAAGAGCCAAAACTATTTTCAAGCAGTATTATAAGCTAGCTTTAGATTTTATTCCATAGTAATCAGAACAGTTTTGCAAGGTAGCTCTAGATTTTATAAAATTCAAATAAGAAGCACATGCACACATGATTGTACAACTGATGCATCACCCTCTTCTTGGAATAGCCCACGGCTGATACATATAGATGAAAATTCCATCCAAACATGCTAGTGTTTTTAGGCCATTAAATGGAGGGTGATGCATATTTTGTGTGTGAAGTCCCTATTGACTCACACAACAAACATTGGTGTTTTACCAGGCCCACTATTTTAAAATTTCAGTAAACAAAACCCATAACCCAATATTAATAGAGGGATTTTCTCCTAAGCATACAGACTGCTAATTATGTTTGCTGCCCCACCTGAACTACCACACCTTGAATCCTGCAACCTGAATGATCAGAACCTCCAACCTAAAAACAGTGGAATGATTGCTATTTCTGGTAAAGTAGATAATCAAATTAACCACTACAGAAAAATTAAGAACAACCAACCTGAACTATTGCATGAAAGATAAAGCAGTCTCTATTCTTTATTCTTTGTGAGTTGAGTGACCCCTTCCAGAGGAAATGGCCAAGTTGTCCATAAAATGGGGCACTCAAAAATGCAGACTTCCCTCTTAAATGTTGCAACAGTATAGCTGACGACATTCAACAATGATTAAAATAATTTATGATTCTGTGTACATAAAGCAGTACCTACAAAATCCTTGTCTAGAGGCAAAAGAAATATTTTAGCGCTAGAAGCAGGAAAGAGAGCTACAAAAAGCACACAGTTTTGACAATTTCAGCTACCAATTTTTAGAAAAAGAAATCAATGGAACGTTTTATTGTGGATTGGCTAATTATCTCCTTTTCAGCAATTTTACCTACAATTTTTTTTTTGTTACCTACAAATTTTTAGCAAAACAGAGATAAACTCCACAATATGAAGTAGGAGCAAGACGCGGCTAAACGATTCTGGAACCTCACCTTACAAATTGATGGAACCGACGCCTCACGACCCATCAAAGCACCAGGACATGCAAAGAAAAAAATAATGCTTCAGCCCACAAGCAATTAAGGAACACGACAAGAAAGGTCAAGGCTAGACATTCATCTTGCTGCACGAAGAGGCCAACTGAGGATCGTCTTGGAAAATGCATCGGCCCATTTCCTCATAACTGTAGTCCGAACGAATACCAGAGAATCCAATATCACTCCCACAGTCCTGACCTGGGGAAAAACCACCAATAAATCATTCATTCAACCATGATACAGGGAAGTATGTTTACATGAAACCATCCAATCATGTTCTTATTTGCTCAGCTGCATGTTCAAACTGATTCCACACAATCTGAGGAAGCCTTGCAACAAACCAATGCTACAATAGGAAATGAACCGCAGCTTGTTTCTTCTGCATCTTCCATGGCTGACGAAAATATGATAGGTTCATCTTGGCTTCGCCTTTCTGCCGAGGACACCGGCGCCGTGGACAATCACTTCTCAGCACGGCCACCTGTTGCGGCTGCTGCTCGTGTTCGGCAGAACCGACGCCTATTGCGGCTGGGAAACAACTCACCCACGTATATTTGCTTCCCACAATCCTTGCAAATCGGAGGAACACAAACAACACAGGAGGACATGGGGAGAGCAGGAGAATGAGCAAGAGGGGATCTGGAGATAGGAGGATAAACCAACCACAACCATGGGGCTCGTAAGCTAGACTCGGCGTGGACTTCGTGTGAGGGCCAATGGGCCGGTCGCCGCCCCATTCGCCAGCCGAGCACCGATGCCGAGGTCGCAGATGAAAGCCCCACCCTCCCCTACTCCTTGCGCCCCACGTCGGTCTCTTCTCCGACGCCTAGAGCTCGGGCCTCGCTGCTCCATCCTAGCAGGCTGGCCTCAATGCCCCCCCACCGGCCGGCCTCCCAGCCCTCCCCTGCTCCTCCACCCCAGCGAGAAGAGCCCGCCTCCCCAACCATTGGTCGTGGGTGGAGAAGGGGCTGTGGGGTGAGCCTCTCCTCGTCGTCGTACAGAGATAGTGAAGATGGGGGCGGCGGCAGACGAGAGAGGAGGCGGCGGCGGCAGGAGAGGAGGTGGGGGTCGCAGGTTAGATTTGTGCTCTCTCTCGCTTCTCTGCTCGCCGGGACGCAAGGGGCCACACTACTGGGCCCAGGCGTCATCGAGAGAGGCTAGGCAGGAAGTGAGGTAAAAACGAACGAGATTTGCAAAGGGTGGACACCTGGATGGTCTGAGAATGGCTGGGTTCCTATCGTCAACATCAAATCCACAGCCATATCATGTGCCCACCTGCAAGCTTGAATTGGATTAATTCAGTATTCTCCTTGAATTCTGTTATTTTGTAATGTCCACACTGACCACATGCCACACAAAATATATCATGCTTTCTCCGATTCCACATATATCATTATCTAGAATGTCTTGGGCCCAAGTTAGCTCATGCAGTTTGGGAAGCTTAATGCCATAACGTTTCTTAAAAAAACTCCTTGAATACTCGGGCATAACAACATTCTGTCAAAGCATCGAAGATAGTATCTTCATTTGCGCCACATTCGACAAGGTTATTAATTTTTCGATGTCTCCCTTTTCAATATAGCTTTTACAGGAATGGAACCTTCAAATGACAATATGCCACCAGGAAGTTTTTACCTTGGGGGAATTGGCAAGCTCCGAAGTTTCTTCCACGACATGTTTTTTGTTGGAATTTAGTCTATTTTGGGCAGCCCAATAACTATTTCAGAAATTTCTAATAAATCCTAGAGGCCCATTTAGCCCATCTGTGCAAGGCAAGGGATACTACTAAAGTTTAGTCCCACATTGCTAGTTTAGTGGGAGTTGGACCTCCTTATAAGGGAGGTTCTTTCCCCACTTGTACGAGCATGAGAACAAGAGGGATATCCACGCGCGCTCCTCCTCCGCCGCCCGCCTCGCCTCGCCTCGCCTCGCCTCGCCTCGCCTCGCCTCGCCTCGCCTCGCCTCGCTTATAAGGAAGGTTCTTTCCCCACTTGTACGAGCATGAAAACAAGAGGGATATCCACGCGCGCTCCTCCTCCGCCGCCCGCCACGCCACACCTCGCTTATAAGGGAGGTTCTTTCCCCACTTGTACGAGCATGAGAACAAGAGGGATATCCACCGCCCGCCTCGTCACGACGCGACGCAACGCGGGTTGCGGGAATGAGCCGAGCCGATGTCTAAATTTTTGCCACGCACTACGGGTATACGAAAGCTCACTCGGGAGCTGGAAAGTTTTTGCTGTAGTGGATATTGAATACGAACGCTGCACCCTTCGGCTGCTGTCTGTTCGTTTCATCTCCCGCGTTCCCTTCAGCTCCCGGCGCAGCCTCTCGCCTCCTTCTCTTGCGCCTATAAAAGGGAGGTCGCTCCTCTCAGAGAGACGCACCGCAGGTCGGGATAGTAGGCCTCCGAAACCGCACCTCTTTGAGTCCTGTACGGGAGAAGGATGATAAGGTTTTTGGGGAGCGCTCTGCGCGACTACTGACTGACTCCTTCGTCACGGACGCCCCGGACTCCAACGACTACTTCCCCGACGTCGACAACCTCCTCGACGACATGGCTGGCGAGGACACCGACCCCAAGTCCAGTGCTGCTGCTGCTGCTGTCCCGTATGTGTTCTTCGTTCTGTTAAGTATCCTGCCACAGTTTCTCATACTAGTACTTGCCCTAAATATGTTAGGTTCTACCTCATATATGCAACTAGTTCTACTGTCTGCTATAGATATGATAAGCTACGGTTCATATATGCAGAAGCTATTTTCATTCTCTCTATCAGAACGCATGACTTGTTTTATCTCTACTATATTAGTCATGCTTTATCTAGTATTTCTGTTAATAAAATCATCCGGTAAATTGCTCATATTTCCAACAATCCAAAAACCTTATTATAGGCAATTTACCCCGAGTGGTTTTGCTGCTTCCATGAGACCTCCTATGTTTGAGGATATCCACTATAAGAGGTGGCGTGTGAGAGCAGTCTTATGGTTTCAAACCATGAGTTGCTATGACGCCACTCTTGGCAAACCTGAAGGGGAGCTTGATGCTCAACAGGCACAAGCTTTTCAGAAAATGGATACTCTGTTTAAGGCCGCTCTCTTGAGTGTTCTTGGTGAGAACATAGTTGATGCTTATGCGTCAATTCATAATGGAAAAGATATGTGGGATGCACTCGAGGCCAAGTTTGGGGTCTCGGATGCTGGCACTGAGCTGTACATCATGGAGCAACTCTATGATTACAGGATGACTGAAGAGCGCTCCATGGTTGAGCAAGCTCATGAGATACAGTCATTTGCTAGAGAACTTGAGCACTTCAGTTGTATGCTACCGGACAAGTTTGTTGCCGGAGGTATCATCACTAAGCTTCCTCCTTCATGGAGGAACTTTGCTACCTTGCTCAAGCATAAGAGGCAGGAGTTTTTCGTCCCGTATCTCATTGGCACTCTTGATGTGGAAGAAAAGGCGAGAGCAAAGGACACACGTGCTCGAGGTATTGAGGGAGGATCTAGTGCCAATGTGGTACAGAAGCAGAACTTCCAGCCCCACAAGTTCAAGAACAAGGGCAAGTTTGATGGGAAGAACAAGGTTGTGCAACACACGAACTTCAAGAAGAAGAATGGCAAGAAGAAAGGTGCTTGTCATGTGTGTGGGGATCCTGATCATTGGGCTCCTAGTTTCCCTAATCGCTATGACAAGCGTCATCCTGGAAAAGGCGGCAAGACCACTAATGTTGTCATTGGAGACACTGACATGAAGGATGCTGGGTATGGTATATTTCCCACTATTCTTTCAGTATGTCATTCTCCTGACTGGTTGATTGACACGGGTGCTAATGTGCATGTATGCGGTGATATTTCCATGTTTTCGTCTTATCAGACCGCAGGGACTTCAACCGTGCTGATGGGCAACGGTTCAAGTGCTTCTGTTCGTGGTGTTGGCACGGTCGATCTGAAGTTTACTTCGGGGAAGATCGTGCGGCTGAAGAACGTGCATTATGTCCCCTCCGTCAATAAAAATCTTGTTAGCGGATCTCTTCTGTGTAGAGATGGCTATAAGCTTGTCTTTGAGTCGAATAAATTTGTAATATCCAAGTATGGAACCTTTGTTGGTAAAGGCTATGAGTCAGGAGGCTTGTTTTGTTTATCCTTATCAGACGTTTGCAATAAAGTTGCTAATCATATTTGCAACAATAGTGAATCCAATGTGTGGCATTCACGTCTTTGTCATGTTAACTTTGGTTGCATGTCGTGACTAGCGAAGTTTAATCCGTAGTTTCACCACCGTCAAGGGATCTAAGTGTCAAGTGTGTGTGCAAGCTAAGCAACCTCGTAAGTCTCACACGAGTGCGGAAATAAGAAATCTTGCACCACTAGAGCTCATACATTCAGATCTATGTGAAATGAATGGTGTGTTGACAAAATGTGGAAAGAAATATTTCATGACGTTAATTGATGACTCCACTAGATACTACCGTGTGTATATTCTGAAATCTAAGGATGAGGCTTTGAACTTTTTCAAGATCTATAAAGCTGAAGTGGAAAACCAACTTGATCGAAAAATCAAGAGGCTTAGGTCCGACCGTGGTGGAGAGTATTTTTCCAATGAGTTTGATGTTTTTTGTGCGGAACATGGTATAATCCATGAGAGGACTCCTCCCTACGCACCTTGATCAAATGGGGTGGCTGAAAGAAAGAACCGTACTCTAACTAATTTGGTTAACGCCATGTTAGATACATCGGGTCTCTCCAAGGCATGGTGGGGGGAGGCGATATTGACAGCATGTCATGTCCTGAACCGAGTCCCCACAAAGAACAAAGAGATAACTCCATTCGAGGAATGAGAGAAGAAAATGTTAAAACTCTCTTATCTGCGAACATGTGGTTGTTTGGTGAAAGTCAATGCTCCAATTTCAAAGAAGCGGAAGCTTGGACCAAAGACTGTGGATTGTGTTTTCCTGGGATATGCTTTTCATAGCATTGGCTATAGATTCTTGGTTGTAAAATCTGAGGCACCTGACATGCATGTCGGTACGATCATGGAGTCGAATGATGCGACTTTCTTTGAAGATATCTTTCCCATGAAGGATATGGCTACTTCATCTAATCAGGAGATGCCTAGTTCATCGAATCAGGAACCAGTTACAATTACCAAACCTGCCATTTCGATAGAACACTTTGAAATTCCTGTGGAGGAGAACAATGAAGTTCCTACTAGGAGCAAGAGACAAAGGATTGCAAAGTCCTTTGGTGATGATTTTCTTGTGTATCTCATAGATGACACTCCCAGTTCTATTTCAGAGGCCTATGCATCTGAAGATGCTGACTACTGGAAGGAAGCGGTTCGTAGCGAGATGGATTCCATCTTGGCGAATGAAACCTGGGAGATAACTGATCGTCCTTATGGGTGCAAACCTATAGGATGCAAATGGGTATTCAAGAAGAAGCTTAGGCCTGATGGTACTATTGAGAAGTACAAGGCTCGACTCGTGGCTAAGGGTTATACCCAAAAGGAAGGTGAAGACTTCTTTGATACTTACTCACCTGTGGCTCGATTGACCACTATTCGAGTTCTACTTTCACTAGCTGCCTCGCATGGTCTTCTCGTTCATCAAATGGATGTTAAGGCTGCTTTCCTAAATGGAGAGTTAGACAAGGAAATTTATATGGAACAACCAGATGGGTTTGTACTAGATGGTCAGGAAGGGAAAGTGTGCAAGTTGCTGAAGTCTTTGTACGGACTTAAGCAAGCACCCAAACAGTGGCATGAGAAGTTTGAAAGAACTTTAACAGCTGCAGGCTTTGTTGTGAACGAAGCTGACAAATGTGTGTACTATCGCCATGGTGGGGGCGAGGGAGTTATCCTGTGCTTGTATGTTGATGACATACTGATTTTCGGAACAAATTTGAATGTTATTAAGGAGGTCAAAGATTTCCTATCTCATTATTTTGAGATGAAGGATTTAGGAGTGGCTGATGTCATTCTGAATATCAAGTTGTTGAGAGACGATGATGGTGGGATTACATTGCTTCAATCTCACTATGTGGAAAAGATCTTGAGTCGCTTTGGCTATAGTGACTACAAGCCCTCTCCAACATCATATGATGCGAGTGTGTTACTTTGAAAGAATCGAAGAATTGCTAGAGATCAATTGAAATATTCTCAGATTATTGGCTCGCTTATGTACTTAGCAAGTGCTACAAGACCTGACATCTCTTTTGCTGTTAGCAAACTGAGTCGGTTTGTCTCAAAACCAGGAGATGTGCATTGGAAAGCTCTAGAGAGTGTTTTGCGTTATTTGAAAGGCACTGCAAATTATGGAATTCACTACACCGGGCACCCAAAGGTGCTTGAAGGGTATAGTGACCCAAACTGGATCTCAGATGCTGATGAGATAAAGGCCACGAGCGGTTATGTATTCACTCATGGAGGTGGCACTGTTTCTTGGAAGTCTTGCAAGCAGACCATCTTAACGAGGTCAACAATGGAAGCAGAACTCACAACACTAGATACAGCTACGGTCGAAGCAGATTGGCTTCGCCGGCTCTTGAATGACTTTCCGGTTGTTGAGAAACCTGTACCGGTATTCTTATGAACTGCGACAATCAATCTGTGATCACGAAAGTGAGCAGCTCAAAGGATAACATGAAGTCATCAAGACATGTTTAGAGAAGGTTAAAGTCTGTCAGAAAAATGAGAAACTCCGGAGTTATTGCATTGGATTATATCCAAACGTCTAAAAATCTGGCAGATCCTTTTACTAAGGGTCTATCACGTAATGTGATAGATAATGCATCGAGGGAGATGGGTATGAGCCCACAATATGAGTTGTTCACAGTGGTAACCTATTATTTGTGATCGGAGATCCCGTGAATTAGATGTGGAAGACAAGTTGTTGGTCAACTGGGAGGAGAGTACCCTTACTGTTAAAATACCACTCCATAAAGATGCAATACTCTCCTAATCTGCATGGCAGGTTGATGTATATCTTAATGTGTTCTAAGTGGCTCTTTGAAGCAGAGATGTTGTCCTGCAGAACATCTTTTGAAGAACGCACCTATATGAGTCTGATTGTTAAACGTCGCAATCTATGAGAGTAGGGTTCTCTCTAGTAAACTCATGAAAGGTCTCGGAGTATGACACATAAGCTCCACCCGCGGGGAAGACCCACGGTAGCCACGTATCGGTCAAGGCTTTATGTGAAGCTAGATTCGCAGAAAACTTGCAGTTCAAGGCCCAGTCCACTGTTGAAGTTGCTTACTAGTGTAGCATAGAGTTTTAGGTGGAAGTTCAACTTAACAGTCTCCACTGCAGTACCGGTATATAAAACAGTGTTTTGGAACCAAAGGCAAATTTCTGTGTGCCTCTGGGATCTGGTGGGGGATTGCTGGAATTTAGTCCATTTTGGGCAGCCCAATAATTATTTCAGAAACTCCTAATAAATCCTAGAGGCCCACTTAGCCCATCTGTGCAAGGCAAGGGATACTACTAAAGTTTAGTCCCACATTGCTAGTTTAGTGGGAGTTGGACCTCCTTATAATGGAGGTTCTTTCCCCACTTGTACGAGCATGAGAACAAGAGGGATATCCACGCGCGCTCCTCCTCCGCCGCCCGCCTCGCCACGACGCGACACGGATTGCGGGAATGAGCCGAGCCGATGTCTAAATTTTTGCCACGCACTACGGGTATACGAAAGGTCACTCGGGAGCTGGAAAGTTTTTGCTGTAGTGGATATTGAATACGAACGCTGCACCCTTCGGCTGCTGTCTGTTCGTTTCATCTCCCGCGTTCCCTTCAGCTCCCGTCGCAGCCTCTCGCCTCCTTCTCTTGCGCCTATAAAAGGGAGGTCGCTCCTCTCAGAGAGACGCACCAGAACTTCTACTTCCTCTCGCCACCGGTTCCAATCTCTGAGCTGCTGCTGTCTTTCTCATCCCGGCTTGCGGCGTGCACCGCAGGTCGGGACAGTAGGCCTCCGAAACCGCACCTCTTTGAGTCCTGTACGGGAGAAGGGTGATAAGGTTTTTGGGGAGCGCTCTGCGCGACTACTGACTGACTCCTTCGTCACGGACGCCCTGGACTCCAACGACTACTTCCCCGACGACGACTTCTTCCCCGACGTCGACAACCTCCTCGACGACATGGCTGGCAAGGACACCGACCCCAAGTCCAGTGCTACTGCTGCTGCTGTCTCGTATGTGTTCTTCTTTCTGTTAGATATCCTGCCACAGTTTCTCGTACTAGTACTTGCCCTAAATATGTTAGGTTCTACCTCATATATGCAACTAGTTCTACTGTTTGCTATAGATATGATAAGCTACGGTTCATATATGTAGAAGCTATTTTCCTTTTCTCTGTCAGAACGCATGACTTGTTTTATCTCTACTATATTAGTTATGCTTTATCTAGTATTTCTGTTAATAAAATCATCCGGTAAATTGCTCATATTTCCAACATTTTCTTCAGTAGTTTGAGCTTAATGCAATTCCTTGGCGATGTTCGCTTTTAGCTCTGATCTCCTTTGCTAGTACTTTGTAGACTGATTTTACTGTGTAGGTGCCATGTCTTTCTTCACCCCAAGCCTTAGGTCATGGTCTAACCTTCCCAAAGGAATCTTAAGAGCTTATGTTACTTGCATAGGAGATTGATTACTATTCAACTTTTTAATGTTCCAATTTCTTCTATCATCATTAATGAGCTCTGAAAGTTTTGATACAATTGCACCTTTGCTCCTGAATATTGGCCTGCATCCTGGAAGGCTTGGGATCCATCGATTCTTCCATATGTAGGTTGACACGTGCACATAAGGATTCTGGTTTAGTTATCAATTTCCATCCTTGTTTTGCCAACATGGCTAAATTGAATATTTGAAGATTTCTAAACCCCATCCTGCTAATTTTGGTCGGGCAATTTCATCCTATTTCCTCCAATGCATTTTTTGTTTATCTCGATCTCCTCCCCACCAAAATCTGGACAATATCTTGCAAGTTGTTTTTGAGAGATTAAAACAACTCACTGAGAACAGTGGCACTGTCTGCATGACCACCAATTCCGTTCCATCTCCCGCCATGTTTCTTACTCTTGTGCATAGCTTCTCAAAAGCTCATGTCGTACTTCCTGTGGCCATTGGGAGGCAAAGATACCTTTCTTCAAGCGCTTCTCTTCTTATGTCTAAAGCATGCATCACCTCTTCTTTCATTTGATCAGTGTTGCTTGAGCTGACGAATCTAGCAGATTTAGATTTATTCACCAATTGTCTTGATCCTTTATTATAGATGTTCAAAATTGAATGAATTATCTCAGCTTCTTGCTCTGTTGCCAATGCTAGTCTTAAGCTGAAGGTACAAACACAACACAGGTTCTTGTTTCTGTAAGATAGGTGATATCATTAACCATTCTCAGAGCCAGAGGTGCATCAAGAAACAGTTAGTGAACGTGCACAGGTTGACAAGTACAGGTACACATGCAAGGTTCTGACTTATGTTGCTTGCAAAAATCTATTTGTGTTTCTTGCAAAAAAATTAGAAGATGTACAATCAAAGACAGACATGCCTGAATAAAGCTCCCAGTTGGCTCCATATAGAACTGGAACACAACCTGAACCTAGAACTACACTGATGCTGCTGTGAAATTAAAGTACTCTAGACTGAATATATATATTTCCTTGCTCAAATTGGAAAAATGTTGTAATTGGAGTTACTAGCTACCGTGATGTTATGTCATATGGGAGTAATTTTAACAGGAAACAATATTGCTGTCACAAGTAAACAGTTGAATAATTTCCTATAGTGCAAATGTTCGTCATATTTGCCAAGGGAAACATGCTACTGTATTATTAAGAGATAGTAGGCAATAGTTTGATTCTGATGAAACAAGGAGAATTTGTATACGCAACAGATCTACTTTCATAATGCTCCTGGCTCGATGTACACGTATGGACAAAATGTGACATCAAGAACGAGAAAACAGAGAGGATTTCGGAAGCCGTCGATTTTGTGAAGCATGACAAGCGTTTTGTTCTCGCACCAACCATCCTTTCATGATCATCCAGCTTCTATCGAGCTACACCGTCAACATCCTAGATTCTGAACTGGTTTTAGAACAGATCACATGAGGCAATGATAAACTGGACGACTGAGCCTAGGTTATGCAATGCACTGTTCCGTGCAACAAACAAGTTCTCTGTGGTCTTCTTTTTTGTTATTTGGTTATGCCTTGACTTGTTCCGGGCAAGAACAAGTTGTTTGTAGGTTGTATTTCTGTGATGGAATTACTGTCTGCTCTCTTAGTTAACCAGGCCATGATATATGCATGTACCCAATGCTCCACTGTTCAGTTTGATGCTATCTTGTGTTTAATGTGGTTCTGTATTTAGCTCTGCAACATGATTGTTGAATATATGCAGTGCTTCTGTACTCTCCATCAGCTTTGAAATTTTGCAATGCAATTATCTAGGCAAGAAACATGTTTTAATTAGAATTGCTTTCGGTAACAACATGATGGGCTTGTTCTGGGCTTAGCCCATGTACCTTTTGTAAGTTGGGGCAACATTCCCTGAACATGTATAGAAAAAGTATATCTAAGTTCTAAAAAAAAAAGTATATCTCTTCGTGCTTCAAACTTCCTCACCACGTTCCTTGCTTTTGTGCTCGTTTACAGTCTGAAATATTTACTCTTCTTTCATATCTCAGAGTTGCTCAAAAGAATGGAAAACGAGTCACATTACATGTATAGATGTTTTAATTTGCTAGTTCACAATAGCTAAACGATTTCAACTTATCAGCGGTTTTCCAATATAAATCATCCCTTGGCCTGCGTAGAGCATTATAATCCCAGATTCGTAGTGGAAGGGTTCCTGTCACTCTTAACAAGAACTTGAGCTCACCATGGAGATGCTGATTACTTAACGAAGGCGTGCAAACAGGTGAAGGCAAATGGGAACCATTTAACTCCCTCATCAATCACATGAAGTATCTCTTCCTGCAAGCGAGGGGAAGACTCTACGCAGCATCAACAGATCACTAGCCCTTTTATTCTTGTTGGAGGTTTCGTTAGTGGAAGCTCCTCCCTTTTTTTCGTGTGTGATTATAATGTGGCCAACGTTTTCTGCATTATTTGGCATTGGCAGTAGCCTGCCTGTAAAGGGCAGCTTCTACACTGTATATATAAGACCGTCCTAACTGGTACTAAATTTGTGCCACAAGAGGAAAATCATTTTTCGCCAAACAGCTGTGTCCTACTGTTGTGACGGGGAGAAAAGACCAGTTTCCTACAACTACAACGACGGGAGGGTGTGCAGGGGAAGGAAGAGGCGAGACAGAAGAAAGTATACCAGGATCAGAGGTTTAGGGTGGTGTCCATGTACCACTCGTTGGAGGATGGTGGCGTCAAAAATGAGTGGTGTTGAAGGCTTGGAGCAGCTGTTGATGATCCCAGTACGTAGGATGGTGGCGCTGTAGGTGTGGGTGCTGGGGATGGCGTAGTCCAGGGTGAGCCAAACCATGGCGTCATTGATGCAGCTGGCGGGAGCAACGGCGGGTGTGGGGCGATGAATGCAAGAGGAACACCACCCTGGGAGGGGGACGGACGCGGGGCCTGCTCGGGCCACATCTGGATGGACCAGCCCATGGGTGGTTGAGCTAGGGCCAGCCCGGCTGGTGTTTTGCGCTGCCGGTGTGCTGTTCTTGTTTATTTACTTACGCCCATGAGTCCGGACACTTTATGTAGAGTATATTTTTGGTCTCCCAACTGAACCAAATAAAAGTACATAGATCAAAGCAATCAGTCAAATACTCATTGCAACTTTCCACATGCTAAATAGCTGCATTGGATAAGGTACAATAGCTAGTACGTAAATTCAGATAGGCAACCACTCAAGCACATTCAGAACTACTTATAAAGGTTGAGATGAAGGTACAACTTAAATCTGAGGTCTATCACTATTTTTTTTTTTGACTATTGTCTATCACTATTTTCATCGAAAACTTACCTGCATCTAAAACTGATTCACTGTTTGCTGAAATGCTAAAATAGTTTTTTTTTTGTTTTCTCGATTCACTGTTTGTTGTCTAAAACTGAATCTCGTCCTTTTGCAAATATGGACCTATTAATCACTCACCGGGAACTAGAAGTAGCAGCTCTGCAACTTCAAAAAAGAAAAAGAAAAACAGAAGTAGCAGCTCTGCAGCGCCTGAGCCATTAGTTGCTAAATCATGCACCCAAGGTTAATCTCTGAAGACGGACAACACCAACCAGATTACAGAGTCAAAGCCTCCCTAAAAGACAATTACAGAGTCAGAACCATGAACCTGGCCATGAGCAACAAGAGATGTCGCTTGCAAAGATCTATATAGTAAACTTCCTTGTTGATGTTGTGGCAGCTGTCACCCATTGTGGGCGATAGGATCTAGGGAGAGAAATCACATTGGCGAGGGACATGGCCCGACATGTACAGATGGTTGGGCTGACGCCTCTACCCAGAACCAGGGACCCAACAGGCAGACGCTCGCAGATGAAATCAGGAGAAGAGACACCCAAAGGGCAGGTAATACCACCAACATCAGACAAGTACACAAAAACAACAAGCCAATAAATTTAACAACTACTCTAAACGCTCTTATATTTCTGTACATCCCCCCTCTCCGAGATACAACATCAAGGAACAAAAAACAATATGCACTCCTTAGATAGTAAGAACATCACTAGATAACGAGGTCAAATCAATTGTTCAGTTCGAGAAATAGGGATATGAGGCATATAGATTACTAAAAATTGCATACTATGGCTATTTTACACAAACGTTAGAAAAACATAACACCATACATTGACTATTAAGAAGGGCATAAATTAACTACTAAGAACCTTCAGCTCAAGAAATAGGGACATGAGGCACATAGATTGCTAACAACTGAGTACTCAGAAGACAACGAGAATAATGAGAGAAGTCCGCATACCAAGAAAATAAAGACATGAGGTGGATCAGTGGGAAAATATTTCAAAAGCAGCATAAAATGACTTAGTAATTTTAGCATCAACACACGCAACAGTCACTTAAGCCCGAAAGGGTATCAAAACAACCATATATAGATTTCATGCAGCCAGATAACAGTCGAAGCTTCTGATCATAACTTTGTATACATATACAGAGATAAAAAGCAAGGCGGCTCATACTTGATTCACTTCATAAGTTCATAGATATCACAGCTCATGAGGATAAGAACAACTGGACCATTAAAATGCACCGCCTCACTCAACAACCATCATCTAAAAGGCAACCAAACATAACTTTCTAGAGCCGAAAAGAAGGTGTGTGAGACAAGAGTTTGTTTAAGCCAAAATTCGGTTTGCTTTATCTATAAAGCGGGGCGAAAGCCTTTTTCGGTAAGCCAAAATTCAGACTTACAGAAGCCTCCGCCACCTCGATTGAAACTAGAAACCAATTTGCCATCACTGTCAACGTGAAGCACCCATCGACCAAAACTGACTAGCAAGAGTACATCACCGTCTGCCGAAACAATGTTCACATACCAATGGTCATCGCAACCTTCAAATTGCCCCCCGATTTCTGCAACCGGCAATTTAATTCGGTACTTTAACTCCCAACCTTGTTTTTGTAATTCTGCAACATCCATATATCAGCAATTTCTGTTGTGGTGTTATGGGCACAAATGCAGAGCGTGCCATCCATCTCCAAAATGCATGAGTTGCTGGGAACAATACCATCCATCCGACAATAATAGGAGTTGATAGGAACAATCGGAGAACGCATTTGCCGAAAGGACTCAGCTATGGTGTCAAATACTATTATATGTTTGCTTTCGATCTGATCCTCCATTGAGTCGTCTTCACTATGATAATGCATCGAGTACCAATGCAGGTTGTCACGCACCAAGGTAGGTGTGTTGAAGCACGGTAACATTGACTTATGCATTTGACCTGGGTGGCTGGTCGGAGCCCAACGCGAAGACGTAGCAGCCAATTTGACCTTCAGGTAGCAAAGTTGCCCTCATGCATTTCACGTGGCGGCTCTTGTGTAGTAGAAGCCGGTAGTCACCGGTTAGACGGTGTGGGTACATTACCAGGATATCCACGTCCACCGATCTCCCAAGGTGTGCATATGCCGACGAGTGGCCAGGTTACAGACATGGAAGTAGGTGCCAGTAATGCAACACTCGGAGAAGACAAGGAGGCCATCGCACGAGGCCTCTAGATGGAACCTCTTGACAAGCTTGGCCACAGTGTGAAGCTTATCGGTGGCCTGGTGGTCAAAGGCGAGGATGTCTTGGTGGTGGACAATGTCGTCGTCGTACTCAGCGCCCGAGAAAATGGGAAGGGACCGCTGGTGGCTGTGGTGGGCAAGGAGAAACTGGTGGGCGAAGGTGACCCTCAGCCAGCTGCGGCAGACAGCATGGCAGCGGAGAAGGGAATTTGGGGGGAGGCAGGCGAGGATCTCCCATACGACGATCTCCATCGGGAGACCGCAGAGAGGCGCCGCTCTTCTTGCCCTTGCAGCCTTCGCATTGGCCGCCGATTTTGAACAAGTCGAATTAGGGCGATCTATGTGCTCGTCAGGAAAGAACGGACTTATAAAGGGAGCTAGGTCCGTTTGCAGTTTTGACTCAATTTTGAGCAATCTCAGCTCCTTACGGAAATTGAATCCGCGGGCAAATCAAATTCGGGTTAAACACGATGAATGTTCTTCTCGCCCACACGGCCACAAGCATATACCAAGTCTATAGCGTGAGATGGCACGACAACGGTAGACGTCCATGTCGACATGGACCGTGGGTGGATCATCGATCAGTGTCGACCAGTCGATGATGGCAAGCCCGAGAGAATAGGAATGACATAGACATGGGAGAGACGCGCACATCGTAACGGCGGTGATCAGCTCCGCCGTGCTGTCGCCGACCTTGTCTATCTGCTGGATCGCCGGGCAGCCACACTTTCCTTCTACACCTCCGTGCTCCTGGCCGATTGCTACCGCAGCGTCACCAGGAATAGGAAACTAGATGTACGTCGCTACGTTGGAGGGCGTTGAGGCCTGCCGGTAGCCGGTAGCGGGCAGGTTTGGAACCACCGAACCACGATCGGGCACATCATCATTGACGCCGACCAAGTGCTTCTCTTGGAACAGACCATATCAGGTGGTCCTACTCCTACTGCCAACACACACACGAGCCAGATCAACTCGTATATAAACAATTTAAAAACAGATCAAAATGGCCTGTTGATTTTACTACCAACACGGTAGGTAGTCCCTTCAGCCCAAAAAAGGTACGAAAACAAGCAAAATAAATAAAACATGCAACCACATGACGAGCTTTTGATCACAACTTCATATACATCAAACCCAACAGAAAAAGCGCATAGTTCAGAAATATCACACCTCATTTAAGAAACTTCAGATGAAAGGCAGTGCATTCACAGCATAACCTCCTACCACCGTGAAGAAATTATGCCGAACAAGAGTTTGTTTCAACCGAAATCTGAAAACAAAAAACTGATGGTCATTACAGTGAAAATGGTCAACCATTTCGCCGTTGGTGTCAATGTAAAACAGCCACCGGCCATGACTGACAAGCAAGAGGACATCACCATCCATCGACACAACTTGGACATCCCAACGCCAACCGCCACTCAATCTTCCACATTGCCCTCTGATTTCCACCACTGGCAATTTGACCCGGTACTTGTTGTCCCAAATCTCGGTTTCGTAATTCTGCAGCACCCATATGTCAGCAGTTGCAGTGTGGGCATTATAGCCATAGATGCCAAGAGTGTTATCCATCTCAAAGATAGTATATGAGTAGGTGGCAACAACTGGAGCACGTTTCTTCCGAAATGACTCAGTTGTGCAATCGAATACCAGTACCGATTTGCTATCGTTCAGATAATGCGGGTACCAATGGAGGCTATCACGGACCAAGGCAGATGTGTACACCGACTCAGACGACATTGTCGCCCTTGGCGCCTCGATGTACTTCGGTGACTGTTCAGAGCCCAACGTCAAGATGTAGAAGCCAATTTGACCTTTCGGTTGTGTAAAACTCTTGTGCAACAAAAGCCTGTACTCGCCAGTTGGTTGGTGCGGACACATCCCCCGCAAAGTCTCTTTTACCGGTCAAGGGAGCTACCGGTGAAGCATCCATCATCCACATTTGCATCATGATTCGTGCAGGGGTCCACCAATTAATTATCAGTTCTTTTCATACCAAGCCTATACGAGACCATATACGGCTCCTGGCCCCCACAATGCATGCATGGCAGGAAAATTTGTCATAGTCTCTCTCTTCTCTTACACACTAAATGTACCCTTTTATTTCATCTTTGCTCTTTTAAATCGTTGATATATTTTAAACCATAGACTCCTTTATGAAACTTTTTATATATTTGAATTCCTACCCTTAAGCCCTCTATAATAAGACCAATTTTGATACATTTCAAAAATGTTTAAATTTAAATGTTTCAATTCATTTGAAATCGGTTTTCAATATTAGTGAAATTAAGTTTTTGGAATGAGGAAACTTGTGTTTTTTGAAAGGAGTGAAGGGTTTTAGTACTAAAATCAGTTTGTTTCAAAAGATTGAAAATTTGAAAATGTTTTTGAAAAGGTGAAATATGTTATGAAATTATTGAAATGTATAAACTCATTTTTTTAAATAGTGGAGTGTTATCCAAAATAAGTGAAAAGGTTTTCAAAAAAGTGAAATACGTCTGAATTTTTTTGAAATGTTTTTAGAAAAAACTGAAACTGGATTCTTGAATTGAGTGAAATTTTTTGTGAATCTATTTTTTGAAATAGTTGAAGTAAATACGATGTTTGGAGCTGTTTAGAACAAGAGCAATGAGTGAAATGCGTTATCATTTTTTTTTGTGAAATTAGGTTTTGGAATGAGTGAAACATGTGTTTTTGAAGTGGGATGAAGGATTTGTAGTGAAATCAGTTTGGGTCAAAATAGTGTTTCTACAAAAAGTATTTTGAAAAAGTGAAATATGTTATGAAATTATTGAAATATATTAGCTCATTCTTTTTGAAATAGTGGAGACTTATCCGAAGTAAATGAAATAGTATTTTGAAAAAGTGTAGTAAGTCTGAAATAATTGAAATGGTTGTAAGAAAAAAATGAAACCGGATTCTTGAACCGAGTGGAATAATTTGTGAATTTGTTATCTGAAACGATTGCTTGAAATTATTCAAAATATTTTTTGAAATAAATGAAATCAGAATTTCAACTGACTGAAATAGTCGAAATAGTATTTTGAAGAAGTGTAGTAAGTCTGAAATAATTGAAATGGTTGTAAGAAAAAAATGAAACCGGATTCTTGAACCAAGTGAAATAATTTGTGAATTTGTTATCTGAAACGATTGCTTGAAATTATTCAAAATATTTTTGAAATAAATGAAATCAGAATTTCAACTGACTAAAATAGTTGAAGTGAAATAAATCGATTGAAACATTGAAATTCAAACGTGTTTGAAATATATGCAAAATTGGTCTTGTTTTAAAGGTCTGAACGCCACAAGTTCATATATATAAAAAGTTTCAATAATAAAATTATGGTTTAAAAGATAAGGACGAGTTAAATTAGCAAAGCTGAAATAAAAGTATCGATTTATCGTGTAAGGGAAAAGAGATGAGAGCTGTCACATTCTTGACATACATGCATGTGGATGACATCATGTGGTGGGCCAGGGTGGTGAAATACAAACATTTAGTAAATATGAGCAAACAGTATTATACTGCATGTGGTATAAACTACAGTGTGCGGTGGTGTAAGGTGATTGGCTGGAGCTGTGCCGGTAGCTCCCGCCACGGGTAAAAAAACTTAGTCGATACATCCTCAGCAAACGAAACCCCCTCGTTTGGGGGAGGGGAGCATGCTCACGCGTGGTTGGGTTACAGATGTATCTGCAGGTGTTAGTGCCAATTCTAGAGAGGATGACTAGGCCGTCGCAAGAAGCCTCAAGACAGAAGGACCTCTCAAGCCGGGCGACAGGTTGGAGTTGGGCGTCCGCGGTGGCCCGGTGATCCAAGAGGTCTATGTCAGTGTCGCTCCACCTGCCGTATTCCTTGCTACCGACGATGGGAAGTGAAGGTTGGTGGGCGTGGTGGACAAAGAGGAAGTCACGGGAGGTGGTGACGCCGTGGCAGGCGGGGCAGACGGTGCGGCAGTAGAGGAGGGATTTGGGGGGTAGGCGGACGAGGATCTCCCAGACGATGTGTTGAGATTTGGAGATATTTGGATTCTAGTTCTAGGGAGTTGACAGGAAGAACATGGGGAAAAACTCTCAGACCTTCTGCTCTGTTCGAGCGAGCCCCTCTTCTCTTAATATTGTGATTCTTACACTCCAGTCCTTCACGAATTACATATTTACTTAGTTACATATAACTCAACACTCCCCCTCAAGATGGGACAAATGCATCGTACAACCCCATCTTGATACAGAAGGTAGAAAATAATCTATCAGGCAAGCCCTTTGTGAGGATATTTGCTAATTGATTCGATGAATTTACATACGACATGTAGATAATTCTGAGATCCAGCTTCTCCTTAATGAAGTGACGGTCTATCTCAATATGTTTTGTTCGGTCATGTTGCACAAGATTGTTAGCAATATCGAGGGCCGCCTTATTATCACAGTACAACATCAGTGGTTTTGATTGCAATAGGCCTAGCTCCATCAACAGGATCCGTAGCCATAATACTTCACAGACACCATGTGCCATGGATCTGAATTCTGCTTCAGCTGTAGATCGTGCTACAACACTTTGCTTCTTACTACGCCATGTAACAAGGTTACCTCCAACAAATGTGCAATAGCCCGATGCCGATCTTCGGTCGTCCATGGAACCAGCCCAGTCCGCGTCAGTGTAGCACTCTACTTGCAAATGGTCATTTGATGTGTATAATAATCCCCGACCAGGACAACCCTTGAGGTATCTAATTATTCGAACTACAACATCCATATGATGAGTTCGAGGATCATGCATGAACTGACTTACGACACTTACAGCGAAAGCAATATCTGGACGTGTGTGAGATAAATAAATTAGTCGCCCAACAAGTCTTTGATAGCGCTCTCGATCAACAGGCCCTCCATCTCCATCATGAAGACGATGATTCTGCTCAATTGGGGTAGGAGCCGGGCGACACCCAGACAATCCGGTCTTTGAGAGCAAATCTAAGACATACTTTCTTTGAGAGAGATAAATTCCTTTTGAGCTACGAGATACTTCAATCCCAAGAAAGTATCGAAGTAGCCCCAAGTCTTTGACCTCAAACTCTCGCGCCAATTGCAATTTTAACCGAGCAATCTCTTCAAAGTCATCCCCGGTGATAACAATATCATCAACATAAACTATTAAAATAGCAACTTTCCTTGCATTACGTTTATAGAACAAAGTGTGATCAGCATTGCTTTGGTTATAACCCATTCGGAGAATTACTCGCCGAAACCGATCAAACCAAGTGCGCGGGGATTGCTTCAAGCCATACAAGGATCGATGTAAGCGTAGGACTTTACCTTCAGTTTGAGCAGTGCTAAAACCAGGTGGAATTTGCATATATATTTCCTCTTGAAGATCACCATGCAAAAATGCATTCTTCACATCTAGTTGGAATAGGTCCCATCCAAGGTTTGCTGCACATGCTATTAGAGTTCGTACCGAGTTCATTTCTGCAACTGGTGCGAATGTCTCATCATAGTCAATCCCATATGTTTGGGTATATCCCTTCGCTACTAGGCGAGCTTTGTACTGTTCCACTTTGCCGTCAGGATTTTTCTTGACCGTGTACACTCACTTACAACCCACAGGCTCTTTACCCATTGGCAGCGTCACAAGTTCTCAAGTTCTATTTTTCTCCAAAGCTTTCATTTCCTCGATCATTGCTGCTTTCCACTTAGTGTCCTGCATGGCCTCTCTCCAGTCTTTGGGTATGGATATGGAGTCAAGGGAAGCAACAAAACTTTTGAACAAAGGATTACAATTATCATAGGAGATGAACTTGGCGATGTCATGTTTGTGGCCAACATAATCCTTCAGACGTGGTGGTGTAACTGGACGTCTAACAGGCTTACGTAGAGCAATAGGAAGATTATGAACAGTAGGAGGGTTTGGAATAACAGTAGAGGGTTCAGTACCTTTCTCCAGTGTGTCTTGTATCACTGAATTAGGGGACGGTGACATGGAATCTGGAGACAACAGCGTGATGGGTTGTACTACATGTTCAGTAGATGACATGTCATGTTCATGCCCCTCTTGAACATTGGAGTTGCTATTGTTCTCACCCGTGTTCATGGTGTTTGTGTTTTCCTCCCCCTGTGTACCTTGCCCATATTGAGGCGTGTCACCAAGTGAAGGAACAGGAATGGACTGGATAAGAACATCTCTACCAACAACATTCTCCCCCTCTCGACCAATCCTAGAAATAGGAGTGGTAGAGGAAGAAGGATGGCATGCACCAAAGGTAGGGGGATAAAATGACTCATTTTCACGAAAAGTAACATCCATGCTCACAAAAAAACGCCGCTCAGATGGGTACCAACAGCGATAGCCTTTCTGAGTGGGAGAATACCCAACAAAAATACAATGAACAGCACGAGGATCAAGTTTTCCTACTGAATTTCTGTAATCATGTACAAAACAAACACATCCAAATACTTTTGGTGGCACAATAAAAGGATTTGAACCACTCAGACATTCAATTGGGGTTTTAAAGTTCAGAATGCGTGAGGGCATACGGTTTATCAAATATGCTGCTGTTTTAACTGCCTCGCCCCAAAGAAACTTTGGCACATGCATTGTAAACATGAGAGAGCGTGCAACCTCCAACAAATGTCTATTTTTTCGTTCAGCGACACCATTTTGGGAAGGAGTATCAACACATGTTGTTTGGTGTATTATGCCATTGGAGGATAGAAAATAATCAAAATCATTATTAACATACTCAGTGCCATTGTCTGAACGAAAAAAAAAATTCACCTTTGCATTATATTGGTTGCAGACCAAAGCATAGAAATCTTTGAATGCGTTGAAAACATCACATTTTTGTTTGAGTAGGTAAAGCCAAGTACATCGGCTAAAACCATCAATAAAGGTTACAAACCAATGATCTCCCAAAAGAGAGGTGGTGACGGAAGGACCCCAAACATCCGAGTGAATAATCTCAAAGGGAGTTTGACTTCTTTCACTACTAGTAGGATAAGTGGCCCTTGTATGCTTAGCAAGTTCACATGCGTCACATACAAGCTTATCCTTGTAGCAGGAAGCAAAAAGAGAAGGAAATACACGAGATAAAACATGGAAAGACAAATGACCAAGTCTGCGGTGGAGTAATAGCAACTCATCTGTGGATGAGGTAAATGCAGCAAGTGCAAGCGGGGCTGCAACATTGTCGAAGTAGTACAGACCATCACGCTCGGTGCCAGTCCCAAGTACCTTCCCTGTCTTTAGTTCCTGGAAGACACAAAAGTAAGGTTCAAACCAAGCTCTACAATTAAGCGACTTCGTAATTGAACTGACGGAGAGAAGATTTACTGGAAAATCTGGAACATATAAAACTGGGGTTAAAGATAAAGAAGGTGTACAACTAATAGTTCCACTCCCCATTATAGGGGCTCAGGATCCATCAGCTATACGGACCCTATCTTTTCCTGATCTAGGAATATAAGAAGAGAACTCCTTAGGGGAACCTGTCATATGGTTAGTAGCTCCAGAATCTATTATCCAAGGAGAATATGCAGATTTAATTGGATGATGCGAGTAGTCCACACCTTGAGATGCATGGTAACTGGACACAGAGCCAGCAGGAACTTCATTGGATGCAGCTAAGAGTTTTGATTTAAATTCCTCGAGAGCTTGTGCAACTGCTGCTGATAATTCACTTGTGGATGAAGTGAGACGCACACGATCTTGCTTCTTCCCTCGTGCATCACCAAACTTTAGCCGTCCATGTCGTTGTTGCCACCCAGGTGGATATCCAATCAGATCAAAACAATTCTTCTTTATGTGGCCTGTTTGCTTGCAGTGATCACATACTACCTTTGGCTTTCTCCTGTACTCAAACTTAGTAGTATTTGCTTGATCATTGTTAGAAGCAATAGAAGATGTAGTATGAGCCTGTGAAGAGAGAGCAGCACGAGTGTCAACACTTGCATGTGGGGTCACGACTTGGTTTGATAACCGAGTCTCGTCTTCGAGAACACTAGATACTGCTTCATCAAGGGTGGGCCAATCCGGAGCTGAATAGATCATTTGTCTTCGAAGATCAAACTCTTGGTTTAGCCCTTCCAAAAAAGTTTGAACAAGAATGGGCTGAAACCATTCACGAAGAAGAGCCAAGTCTTTTGGATCATTAGACTTGAAAGGACGAAAGAACTCAAGGTCTCTGTATAACCTTTTCAGTTCACCAGCATAATCTATTATAGACCTCTCTCCTTGTTTAAGATTTCTCATCTCATGAAGCACCCTTGTCACTTGCATCTTGTTTGTTTTGCCAGAGAGTTGCTGTCCAATTTCCTTCCACACTTCTGCTGTAGTTTGCAGGTTCTCAACCTGCTCACGGACCGAAGGCTCCATCGACCCCAACAACCACACCATAACACGCTGCTCATTCTGTTCCCATTGCTCCAACTCCAACTTATCATCTGGTTTCACAGAAGTGCTGTCCAAAAAATATTTGAGGCCATGAGATCCTAGATTCAGAGTAGCATGCCGTGACCAACTGAAATAATTTCCAGATCCAGAAAGCCTGACCGGGTTAGGCTCCAAAGTGATGGTTCCTTTAGATTTTTGCTGGGATTGCTCAACAAGCTGGGCAATTAACTTTTGCATACTCTCACATAATTTTTCTACACTGGCATCTCCCATCTTATCTTTAATTTTATCTCCCATACAATCAGGTCACGACCAGATCACTAGTTCACTAAACAATCAGGTTCTAGAAAAACATAACACACTTATACAGACAGCAAAACAGAGGATGAACTGTACTTGTAGTGCACACCTGAGCCAAATCGCATGGAACAGCCTAAGCTTGCATCAATCAGACATCCAGCTAGCTAGCTTACTTCTTGGATAGAGACAGCTTGATGAAGACACAACAGCACCAAGCAATTTCTTCAGCGACAGCAAGACGCACCGGTCGGCGACTGCGACGGGATACAGCAGACTGACGCTCGCGGTGGACCTTGCCGCAACCTCCAGAAGAAAACTGAGGCGACGACGGCGCAGTGATGCAACGACAGCGACGATGGTGCCCTACAGTACCTCGCAGCCGGCGACGGCGCTCTACGGCACCTCACAGCCAACGACGGCGACCACGACACAAGCGGCACTAGCTCCACCCGCGAATCACGGCAACACCGCACCGTGCTTGACCAAACCGCAGCGAGATCACGCAGGATCAACCCGCTCCGATGCCATGCTGAGATTTGGAGATATTTGAATTCGAGTTCTAGGGATTTGACAGAAAGAACATGAGGAAAAACTCTCGGACCTTCTGCTCTGTTCGAGCGAGCCCCTCTTCTCTTAATACTGTGATTCTTACACTCCAGTCCTCCACGAATTACATATTTACTTAGTTACATATAACTCAACACGATGATCTCCTCCGGAAGGCCACCGCCGCGGGGGTGTAGAGGCGTTGCTCCTAGCCTTGCGGCCTTCACCATGGTCGCCGATTTGGGAAGAGACGAGTTGCGGTGATGTGGTCTACTCTTCTCGGGAACAAGGGAATTAATGGACTGGTGCTTGGTTGGTCCTGGGCGGTTTCCAAGTTGGACTCTGTTTTGACTTTTGAGTATGAGCATCGGGGGCTTGTGACCCCAGACGACGGAACCCGGCCGGGATCAAATCAAACTCGGGTACATATAGCAGCAGCACTGCCTATAGGTAACCAAGTTAAACAAGATCGACGTCTCCCAATGTGGATCGCCATGTTGTAAGACTAGCTGGTACGTTGCTCTTCTAGTTCTACCCCACACCATGTACTCTAGAGAGAGGCGGCTCTCGCGTCGCCCCGCGGGCGACACGAGGGCGACTAGGGTTCCGCCGTGCCGCCACCCTCATCGATCCCCTTCCCCTCGCGTCGTCAGAGGCAACCGCCGGGCAAGCCCATGCGGCCGTCGAGGAGGGCGACGGCGAGGCTCTCGGGTGCTTCGTCGTTCGGGTGGAGGGTCGCTGGTGCGCCGGGGCGGCGGCCTCGGGTGGTGGCGCGGTCCCGCTTGTTCGCCAGGGGCGCCCGCAGATGCTGGATCGGCTCCTCGGCTGCGTGGGCGGCGAGGCTCCGACAGAAGTTTCCTGTGGCCCGGGGTCGCGTCGTCGGCCTCCGGTGCCTGGATCTGAAGTATGGCGCCCCATCCACCTCCTCTGGCCTCTGCCCCCGCCAGATCCACCTGCTGGTGACCCCGGTCACCGTCCGGCCGCCGGCCGGGCGGGGTGGTGCGAGTTCCTGACCGGGAGAAATCCCTGGGTCGTCCCGGACGGCCTGCCAGTGGCAATGTCCGCGGACGTCGCGCCCCTCCCTGGAGGCATCGACAAGGTCTGTTCTCCCCATCCCCTCCCCTCGGTTCCCGGATGAAAGTCATGTATCCTCCGGATTCGGCGCCGTCGGCGTTTCGCGTTGTGTCCTCCTTGGGGGCGGCGTTGGGGGAACCTGAGGCGTAGGTGTGTGGGCAATGAGTGTGGTTGGTGCCGGTCGGCTGGTGGATTGGGATTCCGGTGAGTGCAGTCCGGCGAGTTCCCCTGTTTGGAGCATCAACAGGTCTCTCCGGTTCAGTTCGCCGCCTTTTGGCTCCCAGTTTCTTCTGCTCCAAGGTTTCTTCTGCAGTTTACCCCCTCTGTTTGGTCGTCCAAGGGGTGCGGCTTGGCTTCTGACAAGGACATCTTTTGCAACGAGGTGCTCATGTGATCAACAGATGAAGGTGTACTCCGGTTCGCATTCCTCCCAGCTCTAGGGTGAGTGCCTCCTCTCGGCCGACGGTGCGGCGTCCACGAGCCTGGACGAGGGGAAAGGGTTCCGCTTCGTCGAGGGAGAAGGAGGGTGCGGGGTCATATCGTCTCCTGGTGTTGTAGTCGACGTGCTCGCTCTTTAAGCGTTGGTCTGTCCTTTGATATTGTTCTGTTCTCCTTCCTTGGGCTTCCCTTCTTGTAGGGCAACTCCACTTCAGGCTATGTTTCAACCTTAGATTTTTCTTAGTGCCTTGTGGTGTGTGTTGTGTTGTAAGCTGTCGTTCAACATCCTTGTATCTTAAATTCCTAGCCGGTTGATGACTTCGTTAATTCAAAGCCGGGCTCTTTTTGAGCCTTCGTTCTAAAAAAATATACTCTAGAGAGATGTCCATGGGGTCTCTGCCGTCGGACGGCGATGTCGATGTCAAGATCGGTGTACGGCCGGCCGGCGGAGTAAAGTTGCCAGATTGTCAGCCCCAAGCTGCCAACAGTCAATGATGCCAGGCTTCGCAAAAAAAAAGAGAAAACTTTTGCTTGTGCAAGCCTTTTTTTCGAGAATTCCTTTTGCGTGTTTTATGTGCTTCATATATCAAGATAATAAAAAAATAAAAATCGGTTATGTGCCAAGATAGTGTCACAACACTTTGCATGACGCGCTGAACCTCTTGACAATCTTGGCAACAGTTTGGAGATTGTCGGCAGCCCGGTGGTCGAAGGTGAGGATGTCTTTGTGGTGGACAATATCGTCGTCATACTCGGCGCCCGAGAAAATCGGAAGGGACGGCTGGTGGGGATCTATGAACTCTTCGGAAAAGAACATAATTATAAAGGGGGCTGGGTCCGTTTGCAGTTTTGACTCGGTTTTGAGCACATTGAGCTCCTTACGGAAATAGAATCCGGGACCAAATCAATTTCGAGTCAAATTCGATGTATGTCTCCTGGTCAGGTTTAGGCAACTCGATTGACTGCCTTGCACATCGTTCTTCTCACCCACACGGCCACATCATATACAAAGTCTATAGCGTGAGATGGCACGACAATGACAGACGTCCATGCCGACATGGACCGTGGGCGGATCAACGATCGGTGTCGACCAGTCGATGGCAGCAAGCCCGAGAGAATAGGAATGGCATGGACATGGGAGGGACGCGCACATCGTAACGTCGGTGATCAGCTCCGCCATGCTATAGCTGACGTTGTCTATCGGCTGGATCACAGGGTGGCCACACTTTCCCTCTACACCTCGGTGGCGGTGCTCCTCGTCGACTGCTACCACAGCATCACCAGGAAGAGGAAACTACATGTATGTCGCTACGTTGGAGGGCGTCGAGTCCTTCCGGTAGCTGGTAGTGTGCAGGTGTGGTTCCGTGATCTGGTTGGAAC
This sequence comes from Triticum aestivum, assembly GCF_018294505.1. Lineage (NCBI taxonomy): Eukaryota > Viridiplantae > Streptophyta > Magnoliopsida > Poales > Poaceae > Triticum > Triticum aestivum. The sequence goes on from NC_057800.1 coordinate 702,026,240, forward strand.
CACCGAACCACGATTGGGCACACCATCATTCACGCCGACAAGTGCTTCTCTTGGCACGTACCATATCAGGTGGTCCTACTGCCAACTCAGACACGAAGCCGGATCAACTCGTAAACAATTCGAAGACAGATCAAAATGTCCTGTTAATTTTGTTACCAAGACGCTAGGTAGTCCCTTCAGCCCAAAAAAGGTACGAAAACAAGCAAAAAAAATCATGCAACCACATAACGAGGATATGGTAACTAAGAAGCGCTACCTCACTTAACAAACTTCAGATGAAAGGCAGTGCATTTTCTTTAGAACGAAGACGCACGATGCGTCCGGCTTTAAATTAATAAAGCCCACCACAGGCAGCATTCAACAGGAAGAAAAAACAGAGAGTTCAACAGAAATTAAAAGGGGTCGAAGCCCATAGTACGGAACATGCAACCGGCCTCAGCCTGATAGAAAAGATAGCAACTAAAGGAACGAGGTAGCCAGTGCAAAAAGCCCCACGAGCGGGGATTAGTGTCGGGCTTCAATCTGAATCATGCGAATCCGCTCCATGGCCTCCATCATCCGGTCTGCATCACGCCGTTTCCCCAACGGTGTCCATGTCTGGAGAAACAAGTGGCGTTTGAAAATAATATCAGCAGGATGAGCAGGGACCTTGTGTTGGATAGTCATCTTATTACGGATGGTCCACAGTGACCAGCATAGCGCCCCTACGCATCGCCACAGCACGCGCCCGAAGCTATCTCTATGAGCGAGAAGTATCCCACGTAGGTCCGAAGCCGTTTGGGGATTCCAGTTTTGCGCAAAAGCCTCACGGACGGCACTCCAAGCAAACCATGCTAGGTGACATTGAAAGAAGATGTGATTCGCATCTTCGTGCGCTCCACATAGCGCACAAGACCCATCCGAAGGGCCGTGTCTAATGGCAATGTTGTTAGACGAAGGTAGGCGGTCATAGAATAATTGCCAAAGAAACACTTTGATCTTTAGAGGAATAGACGCTTTCCATAGCCCCCTAGCTATGTCAAGGGTCGATCCCTCAGTCAGCTTGTTGTAAAGCGATTGGACCGTGAACTTGCCGGATCTCGAGAGGGACCAGGAGACCGAGTCAGCCTCAGGGCAGAGAGAGACACCCTGCAAGGCAGTTAGGAGCCCATCCCAACTTGACCGTTCATGGGCGAGGAGTGGTCTTTTGAAAGCTATGGCAGGAGGGTTAGTTCTAAGCGCGTCGGCCACCAGGATTTCAACGTCCGTAGCTAGTTGGTAGATGTCAGAGTGGCTTCGCCATAAAGGTTCCGCCCCAAGCCAATGGTCGAGCCAGAATCTCGTGGAGTTCCCATTCTTAACGCAGAACTTGGCCCCAAGCGTGAAGGCCGGCTTAACCGCCTGGATCCCATTCCAGAAAGGCGATCCCTTCGCCTTGGAGGTGAGAAAGTTCCCTTCAGGGAAGTATTTGGCTCGAAGAATATCAGCCCAAAGCCCTTGTTCGTTCTGGGAGAGTTTCCATATCCACTTGACAAGGAGAGCTACATTCATGAGTTTGGAGTTGAGGATCCCAAGGCCACCGAATTTCTTGGGGCGGCAAAGCGCCGCCCACTTGATCAGGTGGTATTTCTTTTTTGTCCCAATCCCTTCCCAAAAAAACTTAGATCTAGGGGTGTCAAGCTTGGCATGGACTCCATCAGCCAGCAGGAACATGCCCATGGTAAACAAGGGCAGGGAGGACAGACTAGAGTTCGTCAGGATCAGCCTAGCCGCGGACGAAAGGAATCTGCCGCGCCAGGGGCTGACCCGGTTCGCCACCTTGCCGTATAGTGGTTCCCATTCGAGAGTCGAAATGTGTTTGTCCGAAATGGGAAGGCCTAGGTACTTAATTGGGAAACTCTCTAGTTTGCAATTAAGTAGGTTAGCAATGCGGGAGGCGCTGGGATTGTCCATCCCAATGGCCATCACCTCGCTCTTCAAAAAATTAATCTTCAAGCCGGAGATGATCTCGAAAGCGAGGAGGATGAGCTTAATCGAGGCTATGCTATGATCATCGGGCTCGAAGAGCAGCAGAGTGTCGTCCGCATATTGTAAGTGGGTGATCCCTCCAGGGCAAAGGTGAGGCACCACACCTCGAATATGGCCTGCGTTCTTGGCCTTGTTCACCATGGCCGAGAGAGCATCGGCAACAAAGTTGAAAATCAATGGAGAGGAGGGATCTCCTTGTCTGAGACCTCATTTGTTGCGGAAGAAGTTCCCCACTTCTTCGTTGATTGCAATCGCAGTCTGTCCCCCCGAGACAAGTTGCATAATGCGATGAATGAAACCTGACTCGAATCCCTTCCGAGTCAGCACCTCGCGAATGAACTCCCAGTTCACTCGGTCGTAGGCTTTCTCGAAATCGAGCTTGAAGAGCACGGCCGGCTGACGCGTGCGCTTAAGCTCGTGAACGATCTCTTGCAAAACTACCGGACCTTCTAGGATGTTACGGCCTTTGAGGAAACCCGACTGGCTATGGTCGATCACACGTTGTGCAACCGGGGCAAGTCTCGTAGTGTAAGCTTTGGAGCATAATTTGAAAGGCACGTTAATAAGGGTGATGGGGCAGTATTGCTTGATCGAGTCTGCCCCCTTGACTTTAGGGATGAGGCTAATGACACCGAAGTTGAGGTGCGACATGTCTATTGTGCCTAGCGCAAACCCATTGATAATATCATAGAAAATGTCCTTGAGCGCCGGCCAAAACCGCCGGAAGAAAGACACCGGCCAGCCGTCCGGCCCTGGCGCGGTATCGGTCTTCATCGAGCCAAGCGCCTCATCGATCTCCCCCGTGGAGAAGGATAGGGCCAGGCCATCGTTCTCGGCTTGCGACACACGAGATTCTTCCCCCCAGAAGTCTGCACGGAGACGCAGGGGCTTTTCTTCCGCTGTTCCCAACAGGTTAAGGAAGAAGTCGTAGATGTGCCGCGAGATTTCGGCTTGACTAACTAGTAGCCCCTAATCCGATTGCAATCTCAGAATCGAACATTTCCTATTGCGGCCATTGGCGAAGGCATGGAAATAGCCCGTGTTAGCATCCCCCTTGGTAATCCACTTGATGCCACCCCTCCGGCGCCAATATTCCTCCTCTTCCCTGAGGATGGCAAGCACTTGGTTTTCAAGGGCGTAACGGTTAGCCCACTCTGCTTCCGAGAAGGAACGAGAGTCGGCCTGGGCATCAAGTGCCTTGATTTCCTCGATAAGAGCTTCCCTAGCTCGTTTAGCGTCACTACCATGGTTTGCCCCCGACCCTCGTAGGAAACCACGCAGGATCCCGGCCGCATTCGCCCAAATGTCCAGGGGACCTCTGGAGCGCCCAGCCGCAGCCCTAGCTTGTTCCCAACGCGCAAGGAGCATAGGAATGAACCCCTCTACCTCGAACCACCCTGTTTCGAAGTAGAAGCGTGGACTACGCTTGATCCTATCCTCCCCAGAGGCCAGGATCAATGGGACATGATCAGAACCAATGTGTGTTTCAGCAACCAGCGTGCACATGGGAAAAACCGTCTCCCAATCAGACGTAACGAAAACACGGTCCAGGACGCTCCGAACCGGGTTGAGTTGTTTGTTAGTCCACGTGTATCTAGCCCCTGTCCTAGCAATTTCCCGAAGAGCGCAAGCCGCAATGGCATTGTTAAAAAGGAAAACCCTAGGCCAGTCAATGTTGCGGTTATTTTTGTCCGCGTCCGATCGGATAAGGTTAAAATCGCCCCCAAGGACAACGGGGATGTTAGCGGCTTGCTTGGCCCCGACCAAGACTTGGATTTCACCTAGGAAATCGGCCGCGCGAGAGTGATCGGCCGGCCCGTAAACACAAACGATCGCCCAGGAGGCGAGAGAGACTCTATGTTTAATGGTGACTGAAATGAAGAACGCACCCACATCCCAGGTTACAACATCACATACGTCAGAATTACAACCCAGAAGAAGACCACCTCAATGGCCAGCGGAAGGGACCCAACCCCACACGAAGCGGTGGAGAGGATCATAGGCCGCAAGATCGCGATACGTAAAATCCGCTTTGATCGTTTCTTGAAGAGCCACAACGTCAATCCTCTCGCGCGCGATATACTCCCTAAGTTGCGTGCGACGACCCGAGTGCCCACAACCTCTAATATTCCAAAAGAAGTAGCGGCTTGTTGTCGGCGCTGTGGCAACCTCCCTGGTTGCGGCAGCCCCCTCGGACAGGACAAGCGTGGCGGGGTTACCCGAAGCCTCTGGGTTAGCAGAGACCGCCAACGCCGTGGAATCGGCCTCCCTGGCCTTGGCTGCAGCAGCGGCCTCTGCCAAAGCCGCTTGGGCCTCCTCGCGAGCACGAATAATGGACACAAGCTCACCACGTTCCGTTCCTAAATCGAAACCGCTATCGTCTAGGATAGAAACTAGTTGCGGATCAGTAAACGCGTTCAGAATCTTAAAGGAGGGGGGAGGGTTACCTGAAATCTCCAAGTTCTTGTCCGCCAGGCGAAACTGAGCACTCTCCAAGGAAGACAATTCGCCCAGCGCCGCCTTGGCCCGGGCATTGGGAGCCCGCTGGGGGCCCGGAGATGCCCGAAAGCGCCGAGCCTTGGTTGTCGTGCCCGCGGAGCCCAGCGCAGCCTGAAGGTCCACGCACGCCGGTGCCACCGGTGAAGGAAGCGCCAAGGCGGCTTGCTTGACAGGAGGCTTCCGACCAGCCGTCTTCTTGGGGGCACGCCCAGAGCCCCCCGAACTGTGGCGGCTCGACACCGGGGTGCGGATGGAATGTTCATTGAGCACCACGCCCGAGTCCGAGCCGAGCAGACTGGGGGAGGCTGGGGTGACAGCCACAAGAGGTGCCGTCGATCCCACCATATTGAAAGCCCCCACCAGAGCATGGGACGGGGGCGGACTGCTCCCAGCTGTGTCCGAGGTCGCCAGCGCCCCAGGCTCCACATTCTCCTTCCCCTCGTCGAGCCCGCGTTCTTTGATACCCAATTGGTTCCAGGTCTCCGTGTCAATTGACGTGTCGGGCATGCTATCCTCAGGTTCATCCTCGCGACCATCCATGTCCACATCCATAGCGCGGTCCCCGTTCCCAGTGTTGTGCCCGCCCTGGGTCCCTGGATCTTTCTGCTGCTGCCCAGCTGACCCTCCGGTCCCCGGACCAGACGGTCCAGCACTCTTGTCGCCCGGGTGAGAGGGAGGAATGATAGGGCCAGGCGCCGCCGGCCCGTCTCCAGGGCGCTTTGGGAGTCGCTCCACCTCGACCCGTATGTCGTAGCCCTCTTGATTAAACCAAACTTGCACAAAACCATTCATCTTGTCAGGGGCTCTGCATCCAAATTTCATCCTCACCGGTCCCACCCAGATGAGGGACAGCTCGTCCACCACGATAGGTCTGCCCAGCATCTTGAGCCCCTCCATCAGGCGATCGACCCAACGATGTTTCTTGGGGATGCCATGAAGGCGAAGCCACACCTCCGGCATGGAGAGGGGCACAATCGTCTCATGGATTGAGTCACGAACCAGCACCGTAATGTCATTGATGAAGAGGAAAAGCTTACCACTTGTCTTGGCCATATGCAGAAGATCTGCAGAGGGGAAGCTCACCGCAAAGTCGTTGTCGCCAACCTGCGCAATCTGCCAGTCCCAGTCTCCAGCCACCATGTGCTTCAGCTCCTGCGTGAGCGTACGCAGCGAAAGCCTCCCCGGCTCTGCTGACAGTATGGCACCATTGGCAGCTTTAAGGTCGTCGCCCTCCGCCATCTCCTCTTCTTTGAACTCCATGCAGAAGAAACCTTCGCCCGGAATGGCGCCGCCCATGATCTGGAGGTGCGGCTGCTTGCCCCGTGAAGGGTAGTATGCCGAGGCATGACCCTCCTGTTTGCAGATCACACAAGGGGGGGGAAGGTGCATTTGGCCTGAAAGTGACCGGTCCGTCCGCATTTGAAGCACTCCCCACCCTCCTCTTCAACTGGAATGGGAGCGTCCGCTGAGCCCCGCGGCGCATCGGGCGCGACCACCACAAGCGGTGTAGCCGAAGCCCGGGGCTTTTTTGCCAGCGGGTCCCCATGACCTCCGCCGCATAGGGGGTGCTCTGGTTTGTGCTCCAGCTTGCGGCGTCGCCCGCCATGCTTGCGCTTCTGCTTCTTCTCTTGCTAGCCCCACCAGGGGGGAGGAGGACCCCAATCCCCCTAGCGCCTGTGGAAACCAGATCCTGTGTCATGGCCCTGGTAGCCACCGTAGCCCCGACCAGCACCGCCGTCTTGACCATGCTCAAATCCACCGCCACCGTCCGCTCGCCCTGCCACCTTGGCCCGCTAGCCATGCTTTGCCTGCGCTCGTAGGGCTTTCTCGCGCCGCCATTCCTCCTCGGAGAGCGGGGGCTCCATCGGGGGCTTGTCCGCGCACCGGTCGCCCATGGCCGTCACCTCAACAAAGGACAGGGAGAGAGGTGGAGGAGGGGGAAGGGGAACGAAAGATCTAATGGGAAGATGATGGCGCCGCACCTCACTGGAACAAGCCGGAAACCCTAGCGAGGGGTCGCAGAGGCCCCTGCGCAGCCATATAAAGCGCTGGTAGGCGGGCCACCGGGCCCCTTCCGGGGCAGGCCGACTGTGTGGGCTGACGGGGCCAGCTCCATCACCAGGGGCCGAAAGCTCCCCCGCAGACGACAAGGGCCCCCCACCAGAAGGCCCGACAGCCATAAGACATGGCTGGGCCGACCCAGGCCAGAGGCCCCCAGCAGGCCCAAGGGCAGGGCGGGCGGCGCCAACCCTAGTGCATCAGCCACCTCTGCCACCCGCTCCGCCGCCGCCGTCAACGACGCCAGAGGGGCGGACAGGGAGGGCAGGCCACTCCTCAGGCGTCACCGGGGCCACCGCGGACCCAGAACGCCGAGAAGACAACAAGGGAGTCCCCCGCGCGCCCTCAACCGCGACCTCATCTGGCCGCCAGCAGCGCACCGCCGTCGTCCGCGAGCCTCCACCACCTGGCGCAAAACGGCGGCACTGGTCACCCCGACCAGCTCCGCCTTGAGCCACCGCCAGCACGAAGTCACCCACCGTCGCCCCCGCCGGGGGAGGGACCAGCCGCGGTGAGGATAGCCCATCCTCCTCGTCGGACGAATCCTCCGCCAACGCCCAGAACCGACCACCGCCACCTACACGGCCAGCCCCAGGGGAGCACGCCGGAGCAGGGAGCGCCGGGGCGCCACAAGGACCCCGCCGGACCAGCACCCACGCTGACGCCGCGTCAGCACCGCCGGGGGGGAACGGGGTCGCCGCCCGCGTCGCCCCGAGTCGCCTCTAATGGCTCGCTTGTTTCAAAACCCATCCTCCCTCCGAAGGCCATGTTGCTCCTTCATGCTTCAAGGCAGTGCATTCACAGCATAACCTCCTAGAGCTGTTAAGAAATTATGCAGGACAAGAGTTTGTTTCAGCCGAAGTCTCAAATCGTAAAACTGCTGGCCACTACGATGAAATTTGTCAAACATTTTGCCATCCGTGTCGACGCAAAACAGCCGCTAGACCTTACTGACAAGCAAGAGGACATCACCATCCGCCGACACAACACTGACATCCCAATCGAAACCATCATTCAATCTTCCAAATCGCCCTCTGATTTTCTCGACCAGCAATTCAACCCGATACTTGTTGTCCCAAATCTTGTTTGCTCTAAAAAAAATCAGATGCAGCTTGCAAATTAATAAAGAAGAGAATCTGCCTCTTTTCACCATCAGCAAGAACAGAGGGTAGAAACAGAACACCTAAAATTGACTATTAAGAAGATAACTAGATAAGAAGGTAAAGTCAATTCTTCAGTCCTATAGTAAACGAAGGAAACTGGCTGCACGCCCCAGGAAGCAGCTAGGGCTGCCTAGGGCCTGTCTCCGCCGCTGGACATGAGGTATATAACTTGCAAATGTTTGAATGCTAAGAAGGCCACTAGATAAATAAAATAAAGTAAGGTTAATTCTTCAGCCCAATAAAAATAGATACATCACTACTGGACTCGCGGTCCATGCCTACGGCTGCCGTCGGCATAGACCCGTCGGCGTAGATCACGTCAGCGTAGTCTTGTCAGACCGTCGGCGTAGTATAGCCGTCGGCATAGCGGCCTATGCCGACGGCCGGGCGTCAGCCGTCGGCATAGTTTAGCCGTCGGCACTGTTTTTCGTCTGACGGCAACGGACGGCGCCGTCAAAAGCGCTGACGAATCGTGGAATGGCATGTGGCAGAGGTACGCCAACGGCCTAGCCGTCGGCATACCTGTGCCACGTGGCATCCCATGGTGCCTCCTGGTGGCAGAACTATGCCTACGGCAAACAGAATCTATGCCGACAGCTTTGCCGTAGGCATAGTTCTGCCACGTGTCGGCCCCTGGTTTTTCCTGGCGGCAGAGATATGCCGACTGCAAATGGAAATCTATGCCGACAGCTTTGCTGTCGGCATATCTCTGCCACGTGGCGCGTCCTGGTATCTCCTGGGCTTATATATGCCGACGGCTTTGCCGTCGGTAATTTTTTTTCTCTGTTTTCTCTTTTCAATTCATTTGAGAGCATTTCAAAGCAGAATAATATAGAATTATGCAGAAATATGACAGTTAATCATCTAAACATACTCAAGTTCATCATCATCATCATCTAAAGATCATCACCGGCGAAAGTTCATGAACATAAAAGTAGTGCAAGACATGGAACATCATAAAAGTAGGAACATGAAAGGCATGCTACGACGACCACATGCATGGAATCATCATCGACATCAAACAAGACCACCTCCGCCAAAACCACCACCACCACCAAGACCACCTCCGCCAAAACCACCACCACCAAGACCACCTCCGCCAAAAGCACCACCGCTAAGACCACCTCCGCCAAAACTGCCACCGCGACCACCATCACTCTGGAAGATCGGAGTGACTGGGGTCGACGGAGCAGGAGTCGAGCCACCGGTCCCCTACATGTTTGAGAGAAGATTCTAACGGTAAATATGATATGATAGTGTTGAATGAACGAGAACTAGTTTGTCAGTAGTTAGGCAAATGTACTAACCGGACTATCACTACCTAGTGCCACCCATTGATCAAACGTGGGCACGTGTGGGGGTTCTCCCGCAAGTGGTGGTGGGGGTCCCATTTGTGGTGGATCCGTGCGGTTACTCCAGGACGCCAACATAGCATGGATGTTAGTTAAACAAGCAAACTAGAAGGTCAGAAGGAATGAAAGTGCAAAAATTTAGCTTGGTTTTAAGAGGGCAAAACTAACCTCCATCATCTGACAGTTGTAATCATCGTTTGCCTTCACTCGTTGCAAGTACTCTCGCACCTCGAGATTCCTATGCTCGACAAAGGCCTTATATGCCTACATAATTTAGGTTGTTTCTAAGTGAGCAATGCTGAAAATAAACTGAGAATGCTAGAGAGAAGAAGATAAAGGGGAAGTACTTACAGCATGCTGGCTAGCTAAGGGAGTCTGTGAACGCCCCGTACTCTCTAACTGGCTCGGGTTGGTAGACCGAAGCCGTGTGTACGAGATCGAAGGAGTGATCAAGCCATTGAAACACGGATACCGGCCATGTGACTTCCCCTGGATGGCCACCACTGCCGTGTCGTTGATCTGAGACTGGGCGAACTCAGGAACAGGAACATCCGGATGCAACTTCTGATAGTGCCGAGTGTAAGACTCCAGGTGCTCCTCGGTCTTGCCGTAGTACTGGCTCTCGCCCTCCTTGGGATGACTCCGCTCGTGGGCCAGCTTCCACGACTCAATGTCTAAGAGTGGCCTCTTCAACTTGTCCTCCTGCAACGTCAAACAGAAGTTAGCCATACATAAGAACATGACGGTAAAGAAGAACAAAAATGCATCATGCATATAGATATACCTTCATGGCCTTGAAGCCCGAGTGGTTCCTGTTTCCTTGGCCGTGTGTCCCGTCTTTTCCACGGTTAGCCCGGGCCTTGATGCTCTTGGCAGCAAACTCTGCATTGTTGCCGAGCCACCTATCCACCAAACTCGCCCATCCGTCATGCCTTCCATAGAACCAACGAGGAACAACCTATGCAAATTTTGGAAGCATGACATGTGAGCACGAAACATATAGTTGACTGTTTGAAACAATGAAAAGTTAGTAATAGTTACCATCATGAACTGCTCCCTGTTCAAGGTAAGTCGTTGCTTCTGCACTTGAGTTTTGGTCATCTTTTCTTGCAGGTAGATGTGGTAGTACTGCGAGACGGCAACCCAGTGCACCTCGTACTACAACTGACGAGCTTTCTTCTTCGCAGCCGCAAGCAAGACTACGTCGGCTCTGGCCTTGTGCTCATCAAGAACTCTATAGAGTTGCTGCAATCATGCATAAACCAGAAGCAAACAAGGCATGAGTTGAGTGATTCAATGATAAACTATGAACGAAACTGAAGACAAGTGATTCAGAAGAGAACTTACCCAAAATTTGGTGAGCACGGCCTTAGCGGCCGTCCCATACTCCGCGTTGCTGCAAGCCTCGTAGTGGGCCCAGCTCATGGCCAAAACCCGCAGCTGCGGGTCCCTATCTGGCCGTGGGCAGAATAGGCCAGGCCAAAACTCCTTCAATAGGACAGTGATAAGGCCGTTCGGTTTACGGCCCTTTCCGCGAAGGATCCAGTTTCTGCAAAAGAATCAAAGTATTGCCATGTGTACAATAAGAAAATGTTGTCATGTGTTGAAAATATGATTGAGAGGCACTTACTCTGTCCCTGCAGGTTCAATGAGCCACTTGTGCACCTCGATAGAAGGTGGTGTAGGTAGTCCGGCATTACCACGCAGCCACCCCTGCAGAGCACTAGGTGGCAAGTCACCCCACAACTCGGGATCAACCTCCCCTCCACCACCCTCCTCGCCCTCCTCCTCACCCTCCTCCTCGACCTCCTCCTCCTCGGCCTCCTCCTCCTCGCCCTCCTCCTCCTCACCATCAGGAACATACTCCTCCTCCTCAGACTCAGAAGGTGCCTCTAAATTGGAGGGCATCGAAGAAGACCCTCCTATTTCAGACACGGCCCGGAGTTTTTTGCCCGGCTGCCTCTCCCCCCACCTCCTCCTCCTCTAGGGGCTCTCCCCCACCGCCTCCTCCTCTAGGGTCTCCTCCCCCGACCCCTCCACCTCCCTGTGAGGTGTCATCCTCGTGTAGTCGGGAGGGAACCTTGTGGGCTCGTCCACTCCGAGTAAGTCCTTTGAATTTACTGAGGAAACCGGCACCGCTGGACTTGCCCATGATTAGCAAACCTGCATTGAGAAGAGAATAAACAATTAGTAAGGATATCAAATAAACAAGCATACAGGAAAAACATTAATAGCAGAAGAGCACATTAAGCATACTATTGTAATGATCATTAAAAGAACTTACATTTTCTAGAACCCATATGAATCATCACTATTGTAATCTATTTGTGGACCGGTCTCATCATCACTATCACGCATATCTTCTTCGCTGTCTGACGGAGGTGGAGGATCTTCCTCATCGTCAGCGTCTTCATTTAACTTTTCAAGCATAATTATGTCTCTTTGATTCACAACTGCCTCACCATCAATCCGTGCGTCGTCGTCGTTTGGGTCCAGGTCAACATAACCCAAGTCATCATCCTCGTGGTTTCAGACCATGTCATCATGTTCCTCTTGATATAACACTCCCTCGTATGTCATGGGGTTTATGTTGTAGTAATCATCATCATTCGGGTCCGGTAGCTTACCATGTGGCGACACCTTGAAAACAACTTCCCAACCCTTTCGGTACTCTTTCTGGCATGGGTAAGGCAGATAATATACTTGTGTGGCCTGGGTAGCGGTGATAAAGAGATCAGCTCCGGCATAGACGGTTGATGGTTTAACTTCAACTAAACCAACAGAAGGTGTATGTCTCGGACCCTTTTTGGGGTCGAACCATCGGCATTTGAACACAGTGAGACTTAGGTGTTCGCGGCCATGTTTGAATGTAAGCTTGTATATTTTTCCTACCCTTCCGTAGTAATCTACTTTATTATCTCCTTTAGTGAAGACTCCGGTATTTATGGTTTTGGGATCAGGCCGACTGTTCTGGTGCTCCTCTGTATGGAAGCGATACCCATTCACATCATACTTTTGGCATGTCATGACGGCAGGGTCAAAACCCATGGAAGCCCATCTCAATTCTTCATCCATTGATTCGGCCGAATCATTTCCCTACAAGTTTAATTGAAATTATAGGGTGCATGAGTTTAATTGAATTTATTGGGTGCATGAGTTTAATTGAAATAGGTATTAGTGAAGTGTGAAAAATTACTTTCTCCAAGAACCATGCAACGAAAATTTTCCTTCCATCAGCACCCTTTCGGAGAAGAGCAAGTGCCTCTGCTTCAGTCGGAGGTAGCATTCCCGTCCACTCTTCTTCAACGAATCGACTACAATAAGAAAAGCGGTATAAGAACTAGGCAAAGTGAACATAACAAATTGACTAAAAGAATGGTGGAAAGGTATTACCTCATCCACTCATCCTCAACTTCCTTGATGTTGTGCAAGATATAGAACATGACATCCTCCCACTCATCTTGTGGCATGAGATAAGGTGTCGAGCATCCAGCCCTGCCACCTTGCCCGATGAATAGAGGCAACTTGGGTTTATACTTGCACTACTAGGGAAAAGCCTAAACACAGAATCTTACCAGCAGCGCGCTATAAAATCAGGCGCTGCTGGTAAGTAGCAGGAGCGCGGGCTGTGGAAACTCGCTGCTGAAACAAGTTTATCAGTAGCGCGCGCACTCCAAGCGGCGCTACTGCTAAAATTCTCACGATGCCGCCGCGAGGCCAGTTATAGCAGCAGCACATTAAAATAGACAGCGCTACTGCTACGTAACGTAGCAGCAGCGCATTCAGGCAATAATCGCTACTGCTAAATTAACTACAGATCTCACTAGCTAGCCTCATCCACAGATCACACTCACACACACTCAAGGTCTCCTCCTCACCCCCGCGCCGCCGGTCCTCCCCCGTCGCCCCTCCCCCGATCTGCGCCGCTGTCGCCTCATCCTCCTCCGTCCTCCCTCCACTCGCCGCTGGCCGCCCCTCCTCGCTCCGCCTTCCTCCTCGATCCGTCCTCCCTCCACTCACCGCCGGCCGGCCCCTCCTCGCTCCGCCTTCCTCCTCCGTCCTACTACCTTCTCCCTCCTCGAGTCGCACCTCCTTGTCCCTCCTCCCTGATACATTTTGATTTAGTAGGCTTTCATATGTAACATTTTGATTTAGTTGATTTAGTATGCTAGTGGATTTAGTATGCTAGTTGATTTAGTATGCTAGTTGATTTAGTCGATTTAGTTGATATGATTCAGTTGATTTAGTAGGCTAGTTGATTTAGTTGATTTAGAACATTTTGATTTAGTTTATTTAGTAGGCTAGTTGATTTAGTTGATTTAGTAGGCTAGTTGATTTAGAACATTTTGATTTAGTTGATTTAGTAAAATGGCGCCACCACTAGCACCACTATGTCGACTGTGCAAGTCAAGGTGCGCCAGCAGCCTTGCAACTTCCATCCGAGTTTTCGTCATGCGGCGGTAAGAAATTAGATGAAATGTAACAACTATTTTATTTTTAGTGTTGGCATTACTGCATTGTGTCATTTTGCTTTTCTTACACAGATCGTCCCATGCAATGTGAGGTTGAAATTCAACAAGCTGACAGGAGACACTGTGACATTTGAGGCTCCTGGGGGGCCATACACTATGGAGGTCGAGAAAGGACGCAATATGTCGCAGATTGGGGGAGATGGATGGGCCCGTTTCCTCGCTCGCATGCGTCTTACTGGTGGTGAGTTGATCAGATTCTCCTTCAGAGCAGAAAGACCCAAGCTGGTTGTCATTTATATCAACCTGGTGGAAGATGATGAAGATGACGAAGATGATGAAGATAATGAGGACCCACTCAATGAAGATGATGAGAACCCACTTCATGAAGCCATCATAGCTCAAAGAATGAGGCTGAGCGAGGAGGAGGTGTGCAACCTATGGGACATAATTCCGCCACGTGATGACTTTGTCGGGGTGCCATTTGTCACCCGCCTGACAAGTACCATGGTCGATCGGCATGAAATGGTATGTTATACGTACTGCATGTAGTAATTTGATGATATATACATGCTGTATTGTTATACTTACAAATCTAGTCGATGATATACTTTAGTGTAGAGTCTGATCACATGCTTAGGCTATTTATTAATTGATATGTTTTTCTTATTCAGAGATTGCCAAAGGACCTATCTGTGAGTTGTGGTATCGAGCCTGATGAAGAAGGCTCAATTGGACTACGCCTTACCGCAAGGGGCTCCGTCACCACATGTACTTACCGCATGGGCACAGATGGTCGCACACACTTGAACTCGGTTGGGTGGAAGAGATTCCTCGTTGGCAAGAATCTTCGTGCTGGACAGGCCATCCTAATTACTATCAGGAACACCCACCGCCCAGGCTTGAGGATGATGATCGTCGTCGATATCATCTAGAACTACATATGTGTATGTGGCTATATCATCTAGAACTACATATGATGATCGTCGTCGATATCATGTAGAACTACATATGATGATCGCCGTCGATATTATCTAGAACTAAATATGATGATTGTCGTCGATGTCACCTTGTACTGCTTGAGGATGCATGTTGAGTATATATGAAATTGTTATCTAGTACTCCCTCGGTTCCAAATTACTCGTCGTGGTTTGAGTTCAAATTTGAACTAAAACCACAACGAGTAATTTTGAACCGAGGGAGTACTACCTAGTACCTATAATGCTTTATGAAATTGGTATCTAGTAGTACCTAGTATCTAGAAATTGCAGTTTATCGAAGCCGGAATGGGGAAATGGTGAAAGATATAACAGTAGCACTGGACCGGGAAGTCGCTATAGCTAAGTAATAGCAGCGCGTTCCTGAAAAGCGCTGCTGCTATAGTCAATAGTGGTAGCGCGGGTACAGGCAGCGCTACTACTAAGAGTTAGCTGTAGCGCCTTATTGGTAGCGGGTACCCACGCTGCTGATAGGCCTAAAACCCGCGCTGCTGCTAGCCTTTTCCCTAGTAGTGTTGGGTTCTTCTGTATTGTATCGAGACACCTTATTGTGCAACGTGGGAACATGGTCCGGATAGTAGGCTGTCCTGAGGTCTGCCACCTCCTCTAGGATAACTGCCTCAGCTATGGGAGCTTCAATCTTAGCTTTGTTTCCACATTTTTGTCTCAGATGCTTGTTCTGTCTCTCAGGGCCATACTGCCAACGATTCTGCACAGGCCCCCCCAACAATACCTCGTTCGCGAGGTGCAAAATGAGATGTGTCATCGGAGTAAAGAAGTCTGGCGGGAAGATCTTCTCTAGCTTGCATATCAACTCCGGCGCATTCTTATGCATTTCTTTTATCTCCTCAGGACATACTTCTTTAGCACAAAGCGTGCGAAAGAAATGGCTTAACTTCGCAAGCACACGCCAGACATGCTCGGGAACATAGCCCCAAACCATCACCGGCATAATTCGCTCAAACCATACATGATAGTCATGACTCTTGAGCCCGGTCACTCTGCCCATTGAAAGATTGACCCCCTTACTTATATTCGACGCATAACCATCAGTGAACTTCACGACGTGTTTCAGCCACTTGAATGCCTCCATCTTATGATCCTTTTTAAGTACGAAGTCAGCATCTGGCTTGAACCAAGATTTTCGACTTCCTGTGGGAGGCTGCATGTGTAGACGTGGTCTATCACAAATATTCTGTTGATCAACTCTAGCATTAACATTATCCTTTGTCTTATCAGGAATGTTGAGGATCGTGTGAAAAAGGGACTCTGCGACATTCTTTTCGGTGTGCATCACATCGATGTTGTATGGAAGTTTGAGGTCCTTAAAATAGGGAAGTTGCGTGAAGGGGGTAATGTGAGTCCAGTTGTGCGTCTCACCATATCCTTCAAAACATTTTTTTCCTTTACCTTTTCCTTTGCCCTCGCCCTCGTCTTCGCCTGTGGCTTTGCCTTTGCCTTTTCCTTTCCCTTCACCGGCAGGCTTAAGAGCTTTCAGTTGAGCAAGCACATCCGCACCAGAAAACGTTGGAATCTCGTTTACTTCATGGACAACTTTGCCTTTTGTGAAGTTCTTCTTGTCTTCCCTATCAAGATGGTCTGGAGGGAGGAACTGTCGATGCAGATCAAAGGCAACATACTTGCCACCCTTCTTCAGCCAAATGAAAATCAAGGCCTGCATGCACACTGGGCAAGGCATCTTTCCACTTGTACACCATCCACAGAACAGGGCATAGACAGGAAAGTCATGCATGCAATATTGTAGCCAAACTTTCATCAAGAAATTTTTCTGTAGATGCCGGTCGTATGTCAACCTCGGGAAGTACCAAGAATGTTGCAAATCATCCACCAACGGCTGCATAAACACACTCAAATTCTTCCCCGAATATTCAGGCCCGGAATTATAAGCGACGGGAACATGGTCTTGCGTTGCATTATGGCGCGGGGAGGGAGATTGAGTGGAATAACAAATATGGGCCAGCAGCTGTATGGATTAGACGACATACCATATGGATTGAACCCATCACCTGTTATAGCAATTTGACATTCCCAGCCCCGGTTGCTTCCTCCGGGTACTCTATATCGAATGACTTCCATGCTTCACCTTCTGATGGATGTACAATTTTTTTGGATTGTACCTTTTCCCTTCCTTGTGCCACATCATCATTTTGGCAGACTCCTCGGTGATGAAAAGGCTGTGCAGTCTTTTTATAAAATCATGATACCGAAGAACCTTCACAGGGATTTTTAGCTGCTGCTTCTGACCATGCTTATCGACCACCTCAATATACCGAGAGGAACCACACTTCCTACAGTACTTGTCATCCGCATACTCATGCCTAAAGAAAAGGCAATTCTTTGGACAAACATGTATTTTCTCATAGTCCATGGAGAGCGCCTTCATGATTTTCTTCGTAGCGTACATGGTTTTCGGCAGTTCATGGCCCTCAGGCAGGCTTTTAGCCCATACTCCCAGAAATGCTTCAAAGCAACCTCGGCTACGGCCGTACACAGCCTTGACTGCCATCAGTTGTCAGATGGCATCCAGCACAGACAGCTTGGCACCCTCATAGAGAGGTTTCTTTGACGAGGCCAAGATTTCCAGGAAGGCCTTTGCGGTTTCCTCCGGCTCCTCCGGTTCATTCGCTGAATGTGACGGAGGTGTCGGCTGTGCAGCAAAGACATCATCTAGCATGTCTCTAACCCCATCGTCCTCATATCCAGCGACGCGTTGTCGTATCACATCCTCTCTACCACGGTCGCGCTGGGCAAAGTTTATCAGCATATTAAAGTTGGGCATAAATCCATGCGTGCGAAGGTGCTTAGTCATCTCACTCTTATCTCTGTGGATACGTCTCTTACATTTGGCACACGGGCATTCTGGCACCATCCTCATTGGACTACAGAATATCACTTTCAAAAACACATCAGTTTTCTTGACCCATTCTGTTGTTACTTGATTCCGACGAAAAAACCCACTATACATCCACTGATTATCTGCCATCTCTGCTTTATTGGAAGCCACACAAAAAAATTAAGGATTCATTTAAATTACTCACATCAATATTTTATTTTTTACAAGGTTGACGAGAAACGACATTGAATCCACCTACATCGCTAATAGGTAAAGATGGGTCCTCATCCCACCCGAGAATGTGTAGATTAAGTACGTTGTCCATGCTCTACCCCATTCCGAGACAAAATTTCGGCAGCACCTCTCGGCTGTTCTCCAAATACACGTCTCGGCAAAATGCCGAGAGAATGTGCATCCGGAGAACAACAGGGAGACGCCGCCGAAATCCTGTCTCGGAACGGGGTAGAGCATGAACAACGTACCCAATCTACACATCCTCGGGTTGTCCGTGGAAAGCGCCGGACAATCCGAAAGAGCTGCGGTGATAAATATGTAATTGAATGCATATTTATCGATGCAACCCTTTCGGACGGGAGACCTAGGTTACGCGACTTGATGTGAAAATTTAATCTAGTGACATGGAAAAAAAGTGGACGAGGTCATGGAATTGTTGCTCACCCTCCGATGTAGTCGATCAAAGGAGAGGGACGATCGTAGACCAACACCTCCAACGTCGACAATCACTCCACAAAGATGGAACACCACAAATCCTGTTAATTACACCGAGTGAAAAAAAATTGGTCATCACCTCATATTAAGCATTGATACTTTTAACTATGAAAAAATATCATGTTTCGTCAAGTGTCAAATTTTGTCCTTCAATTTTTTTAGCAAGATCATCATGATTAAATAACCACTCATCATATCATAATTTTGCAGCACATCTCACATGGCTTCTTAACATTAAGCATTGACACTTAAAACTATGAAAAAAAATCATATTTTGTCAAGTGTCAAATTTTGTTCGGTTCAATTTTTTCGACAAGATCATCATGTTAAAAATAACCACTCATCTTATACCAATTTTGGAGCACATCTCAAATGACAAGATCATCATGATAAAAAATAATGCAACCTAACATCCTAACATCCAACATTCACCTATATATCAACCTAACAACCTAACATCTAACATCTAACCTAACAATCTAACATCCAACATCCATCCATCCATTCATTCATCCATCCAACAGTAGCAAAAAATGCAAAAAAAAAGTAGCTAACCGAAAGGGGAGTGGCAGGGGGCACGGTGGTGGAGGGGATGGTGAGGCAGGGGCGGTCGGGGACGGGAGGGACGGGGCCGGACGGAGCCGCGGCCGGCTACAGGAGCAGCGGCGGGGTCGGGAGAGGCCGGGGCAGCAGCGAGGTCGGGGGAGGCCGGGGCAGCGCGCGGCGGGTGGAGACGGCGGCGACAGCGGGTGTGGAGGCGGGGGCGGCAACGCGGCTGTGGAGGCGGGGGAGGGCGGCGGCAGGGGTGGGGTGTGCGGCGGCGGCGGCAGGGGCGTGGTGGAGTGGGAGGTGAGACGGCGGCGGCAGGTCGGGGTGGGTGGTGCGGCGGCGGCGCAGGTCGGGGTCGTGGGGAGAATGAGTGGAGGGGGTCGCGTCGCGAAGGGATAAGGTGAACTATGTCGACGGCTAAGCCGTCGGCACAGGTGAGGAGGCCACGTGGCCTAAGCCGTAGGCATATTTTTTTATTTTTTTATTAGCCACGTCACCGATCCGCGTAGCACCTTCCGTATGGCCGCAGCTATCGGCATATTTTTATTTTTCCTTTTCTTATTTTATATAATTTTTTTAATGTTTTCTTATAGTTATATCTATCCTTTTTTATTTCATATAGATTTTTAATTTTTTTATAGTTATATTTTTCATTTTTTATTTTATTAATGTATTATAATTACATATAGATTTTTTAATTTTTTTAACCGCTCGGCCCTCTCCTCTCCTGAAACCACACACAGGGGAGGGGAGGCGCCGAACTCGAGCAGCTTCGTCCGCCAAGGCCGTGGCCTGGTCCCCGGTATGGGAGCGCCATGACTGCCGCCTCGCGTGCTCGATCTGCGCCGCCGTTCGTCAGGTGAGTGAAGGGGGAGGGGGTCGTCGACGGTGGGGTTAGGGGTGGGGGTGGGGTAGCTTAGTTCGTCAGGTGAGTGAAGGGGGAGGGGGTCGTCGATAGAGGGACACCTAGAAGCAACATCTGGGCCAGACCCACAACAAGATCCCCTCCGTGTAGACCCGACGCGTCCGTTTCCCCCCTCCAGGTGCCGGCGGTGGCGCCGTCCGTGAGGGTGGCCAAACCCCGGAGACGCGTGCCGCCTCTTCGGACATGCCACCACACCACCCAGCATGTATGAGGGGCCGGTGCAACGCTCCGGTGGCATTGCTACCCCCCCCCCCCAGGGCCCCCGTCCCACCTAACCCTGGAGCGGTTGACCATGAGATCTACGGACGGGCGTTGAACAGTGGACCTCTCCACCCGGTTGTGTCAGGTCAGCTCAGAGGGACACCTGGAAGCAACATCCAGGCCAAACTGACAGCAAGATCCCCTCCGTGTAGACCCGACGCGTCTGTTTCTCCCCTCTAGGTGCCGGCGGTGGCGCCGTCCGTGAGGGGGGCTGTCGGTGTCAAAACCGGCGGATCTCGGGTAGGGGGTCCCGAACTGTGCGTCTAGGCCGGATGGTAACAGGAGGCAGGGGACACAATGTTTTACCCAGGTTCGGGCCCTCTCGATGGAGGTAAAACCCTACGTCCTGCTTGATTAATATTGATGATATGGGTAGTACAAGAGTAGATCTACCACGAGATCAGAGAGGCTAAACCCTAGAAGCTAGCCTATGGTTCGATTGTATGTTGTAGTTGAAGTTGTCCTATGGACCAAAACCCTCTGGTTTATATAGACACCGGAGAGGGTTAGGGTTACACAAGGTTGGTTACAAGGGAGGAGATATCCATATTCGTATTGCCTAGCTTGCCTTCCACGCCAAGTAGAGTCCCATCCAGACACGAGACGAAGTCTTCAATCTTGTATCTTCATAGTCCAACATTCCGGCCAAAGGATATAGTCCGGCTGTCCGGAGACCCCCTTATCCAGGACTCCCACAGTAGCCCCTGAACCAGGCTTTCAATGACGATGAGTCCGGCATGCAGTATTGTCTTCGGCATTGCAAGGCAGGTTCCTCCTCCGAATACACCACAGAAGAATTTTGAATATAAGGATAGTGTCTGACCCTGCAAAAACAAATTCCACATACCACCGTAGAGAGAATAATATTTCCACAAATCTTTAATCTGCTAACATGTTTTGGCAACATGACATCATGCCATGGCCCGGTGCTTATTCGAACCGTTTCTTTTAACTAGCCCCGCACATAACGCGAGGCAGTTTTTTGACACGTCTTGTCAAGGCAGAGATCGTGTCCCCTGATTACGGGATCCTCATCAATACGGGTGTGGGTAACCCAACTGTGTCTAGGACTCCTAGATTATAGGCAAGTCCAAACGGTTTCGGAGAGGACGCTTGATATTCACCCTCTTTATAAAGGGAAAGGCTTTTACTTTTTCCCTCCTGTGCTCAATCGAATCCTTCCCCCGCCTCGAGTTCTAACACCCAAAGCCCAAGTCAGGTGCTCCGAACTTTCAATCATGTCCGGATCTAGCCTTCAAGGTTGATGGATGCCTTCCTCCGTCACGGAAGAAGACATCAAGAAGTTGAGGTAGGCCAGATACCTGACCGCCGAGGTTTCGTATCGGCTGCCTGCCCGAGGGCAGGTCGTCCCTACTCCTGAACCCAACGAAGACGTTGTGTTCATCTCCCACTTCCTCCGAGGCCTAGGCCTTACTATGGATCCCTTCGTCAGAGGATTGATGTTCTATTACGGGCTAGATTTCCATGATCTAGCCCCGGACTCCTTTCTCCACATCTCGACATTTATTGTCGTGTGTGAGGCCTTCCTCCGCATTACCCCTCACTTCAGCCTGTGGCTCAAAACCTTCAAAGTGAAGCCGAAGATGATCGAGGGGCAACATGCGGCGTGCGAAGGCGCATCAATAAGCAAGATGGCCGGAGCTCCGTGGCCGAAGGGTTTCTTTCCAGAGGTGTCCGGATTATGGCAACAGGAGTGGTTTGACATCACGGCTCCCAGAAGTGCCAAGTGGACGGCCGCCCCCGCTTTCCGCTCGGGCCCCCCACCACAACTAATGTTATGGATCAGTAGAGGTCTGAGCTGGGGTCCAGCCAAGGATGTGCCTATACTGTAAAGCCATATTCAAGATCTCTTCGAGGGAGATTTTAATTTGATTGTGGTAATACAAGTTATGCTAGTTCGTCGAGTCCAGCCTTGCAAACGCCGGCCCCTTCGCTTGTGAGAGTTCAACCCAGAAGGACCGCGGGCCATTCAGAATTTCCTCGGCCTGACGCACGAGGAAATGTACCAGTCATTCTTCGAACCTCAAATAGAGTGTCCGGATACCACCGAGGACGTGGGCCTGAGCAGCAATCGCGCCGCCGAACAAGTAAGTAATCCTCTAGCCGAACACACCGTCTTTTATTTATGACGTCATTTTTGAGAGGTTGCTCTTTGACCAGGACTGGCTAACAAAGGCGAAGATGATCCGGTGTTCGGCCCCCCTCCCTGAGGGCTTGGAAAATCCAGTGCTGGAAAAGATGCTCAAGCTCGCACCTTGCCCGGAGCCCTCGAGGGAAGATACGGGGGGAATAATATGGGTGGAAGCGGGCCCCCGTCGCTGCTAGTTCCAACCGAGGGAACAAGCGCCTCCGTGAAGGAGGACAACCAAGGAGAAGAATCCAACCTTATCTCGCTTCAGGGAAGGAAGAGGACTGCCTCAGACGATCCGGAAACCGAGGCTTCCAAACGGGAGAAGAAATCCCCACTAGAGGGTCCTGCCTTGGAGGGTGCTTTTACCGCACAAAGTCCGCGCGAGGGTCAGCCCTCCATCGAGCTGTAAGTAGTTAGAAAGCACTTCAATAGTGAAGGTATGTTACCTTTCCTCTGAGGAAAATAACCGAAGTGTTTATCTGGCAGTTCGGATCTTAGCCCTTCTCATCAAAGCTCATCTTCGGGGGATCTTCTTCCGGAGATGATGGAGAGCAAAACGCCTCCTCCAGACTCCCCTCCTCAAGAAGAGGGCGACCTTGAAGTGTCGTCACGGAGGGCCTCTCCGGATTTGGTGAGGCCAGAAGATAATCCTACAGCCACTCGAAGTCCTCAGCGTCCGGCTCATGAAGAGAGCGAACAGAAGAGTCCGACACCGTCCGGTATGCGGTCGGACATACTGAGGGAGCTGTTGGGGCGAGCAACCATCTTAGAGGAACACCATACGTTAATGGGTACGGTGATGGAAAGAGTTTCGTCTGCCGAAAGAGGATTGCATGAAGCTTTTATGAGTCTACTGACGGGTTTTGAGGTACGTGAAATGGTATACTTTTTGATAGTACCGCACATGTGAAGTGTGCCCTGTGTAGATAGTAGCCCCTAAGACTCTGGTTGTCATCGAAAACGGCGGCGAACAAAGGATCGTAGTCCCAGGCAATAACTATATCGCTTTAATGTGCAGGTAATGGGAGCTCCGGTGGCTAGCCAGACTCATGAGTTTGCCGAGCTGAAGCGGCAACTAGATGTGGCGAACGCCGCCATCAAGCTTGTTAACAGGCGGCTTGACGAGTCACAGGGTAAGTGATGTTTTCCTGGTGAATGTCACATAATAAGAGCAGCATAATGCCAGTATCTTTAACATGTTGTGACTGCAGATGGAGCTGCCACCGTGGAGACCCTTCGGGCGGAACTTGCCCGAGCGAAGGAACAAGCGAGGGTTAGTAATGCGGCTGCTTTGAAGGCAGCCGAAGAGTTAAGAGCTAAGAAGGTTGCCCATTGTGAAAGTAAAGATAAAATGGCCAAGATGGCTGTGGAATTAAAAGGCACTGCCGACCGTTGCCAGTTCCTTGAAGAAGAGAACCGAGTGAAGGCAGCGGACCTTGAGAAGGCCACGATGGCGACCAAAGACACTCGCTCCGCTATGAGGGCGAAGAAGGAGGAGCTACGCGAAGCCGGGGATATTGCGGCTAGGAAGCCCTTTCTGCTGCAGAGGAAGTTCGGAGATCTGCGTTATGCCCCTCTGGATCGGCTGTGGAGTTTGGAAGACGCGTATATGGACTTGGCGGCAAGCGCTGCCGACGCGGTCGAGTACTTCCGAGATCAGTCAGATCGTGAAGTGGACAAGTTATTCTGGTCGCAATTTAACGTTCCAGAGCGCCCCTGACGGATCAGTTAGCCGAATGGGCCGAACTTAATAGGTTGTCCGGACTCGCCATGAGGTCCGTTGTGGATCAGCTGTGGCCGTAAAAGCCGAAGCCGGACAGCTATTCCAGCCTAGTGCAGCAGTTCCTTGGTGCGGTGGCGCGCATCAATGATTTGAAGAGGTCGGCGTGCATAGAAGGCTCGCGGATGGCCCTTGCCCATGTTAAAGCATACTGGGCGGAGATGGATGCTACCGCTATTGCGGCGCAGGGTTCGGCCATAGGCCGAGTGGCTGCCGGGCACTATTTCGAAGAGGTTCTTGAGGGTGCTCGTTTGATAGAGTCCCAGTGCTCGAAGAATATTATGTTTGAGTGACATGTATTCCCATTGTAAACACAATGTTTTTTATGAAATTTATTAAGGCTATGTTTATACTTTTGCCTGAAAGTAATATGATGCCTCCTGTGCGGCCGTTTAAGTATACATGCGTATAACCTGAAAGATCGCAGTCGTCGGGTTCAGCCCCCACGCATATAATGCGGGGGTGTTCGCAGAAGACGCGTGTTCACAATTAACCCAACGTCTTGGTCCTATTAAGGAGGTGATAGCACAGCGAACGAGGCAACCGGACTATAATGCTTTAACACTTTCACTTAGCCATAGGAGTTTGACGGTGGGACTACTATATAGCCCATGTTGGCTCCGCACTCTCCCGAATTCGGGGTGCGTTCATGCGTGGCCGAGAAACGGCCCTTCGTTAAGGCGGAGGAATTCTAACATTCCGATAGGTCATCGAGTGGTTGACGAGTCTCACGCTATATCATGACAGTCAGTTTTCGGCTTTCTCTACTAAGGTGCTTGTCCGGATGACCCGGGGCACAATCGCAGTAGTTCTCCAAGTGCTACCTTAGCCAATAGAGCGGAACGTAAGGTACCAAAACATAGGAGCCGGGCAAACCCAACATTTGACCAAAGACATGATTCGGAGCTGATGCATATAAGGCCAAACTTGCGACGCCGAACACTCCCTAAGGTATTCGGTCTTTATGGTGTAAACCGGGCCTGAATAGTGCCCTTTGTATGAAGCCCCTTGTGTCTAGGTACGTGCATTATTCTGACGTGGCCACATGCCAAGACGTCAGCATCCTTCTGAATGGCGCTGAGAGTTCGAGGGATGTGTATCAACAAGAGACAGTAAAAAAGGTTTATGCAGGGTCTTAATCTAAAAAGAATCCTTGGAGCGGGTCCCTGCTGCACGTCTGCGCCTGTGTCTCCATTGTGCCGTATCCAGGACGGGTGTAGCACGATGATCATCTGTAAAAGAGAGGAACTTAGGTGAAAATGTTGTCGTGCAAAAAGGTAGTTTTTTAAAGAAACCATGTATAATTAAGAATGAGTAAAAATTGCCACTTGTCTGCGCGCGTTGAGCCCCTTGTATTTATAATAGGGGTGTGGCCCTCAATCCAGTACAAATTACATATAGGAGCGCCGGACTCGTCTAACCGCGTCTGTGGTCCTGACGACCTATCAAATGCTATAGTTGGTCCGGACGTTTTTAGTGTGCGGCTGCCAAGGCAGTCGCATTCTTTTCAGGGCGCAAAGATCGCTCAATATTTCCGCTCACTGTAATGATGCCACATGGACCGGGCATCTTGAGCGTGAGGGAAGCGTAATGCGGTATTGCATTAAAGCGAGCAAAAGCTTCGCGTCCAAGTAGTGCTTGATAACCACTTTGGAACATAGTGATGTGGAAGGTTAAATGTTCGCTATGGAAGTTATCGGGGAAGCCGAATACAACCTTTAGTAGCAGGGAGCCCGTGCAGTGAGCCCCTGGGCCTGGCATTACTCCTTTAAAGGTAGTGTCGCTATGGCGGATTTTCGTTGGATCTATCGCCATTTCGTGGATTGTATCCTGATATATTAGGTTTAAACTGCTGCCACCGTCCATCAGGACTCATGTAAAGTGGCATCCGTCAATAATTGGGTCTAGTACCAGGGCAGCCCATCCTGCCCGCCGGATAGTTGCTGAGTAATCATGATGGTCGAAAGTGATCGGTTGAAACGACCAGTAGCAGGGCTCGGTGGTGATAGGCCCTTGGGCATATTTATCTGGGAGTGCCGCTTTGTTGCTCCCCTTGATCACGTGTAACATGTTTACTGTTTTGACTTCTGGTGGAAACTTCTTTTGTTCCCCAGTGTCGTGCTTGAGAGGCTCATCCTCGTCTTCGCTTGGTGTATCCTCCCCCTTTTGTACGGCGTTGAGTTTGCCGGACTGCTTGAAGACCCAACATTCTCTATGGGTATGATTGGCGGGTTTACCGGCGGTGCTATGGATCTGACATACTTGGTCCAGAATTTTGTTTAGGCTGGACAGTTCGTCTCTGGCGCCTTTAAAGGGCGGCTTTTGCTGACTTGGCCGAGAGCTTTTGAATCCGGCGTTTACTGTCGTGCTCTTCGTGATGTCTTCCTTATTCCGGCGTCTATTATTGTTGTTGCGCCATGATTTCCTGTTTCCATCTCTAGCTTCGGATGTACTAGGGTCGTTGGTGTTGCATCTGGCTAGCCAGCTATCCTCACCCGCGCAAAAGCGGGTCATGAGGCATGTTAATGCTGTCATTGTTCTCGGCTTTTCTTGGCCGAGGTGTCTGGCAAGTGATTCATCATGGATGCTATGCTTAAAGGCTGCCAAGGCTTCAGCGTCTGGACAGTCGACAATTTGGTTCTTTTTAGTAAGAAACCTATTCCAGAGCTTTCGGGTTGACTCTCCGGGCTGGTGAGTTATATGATTCAAATCGTCCGCGTCCGGAGGTCGGACATAAGTCCCTTGAAAATTTGTCCGGAAAGCGTCTTTGAGCTCTTCCCAGCTTCCGATGGAGTTTTCGGGGAGGCTTTTAAGCCAGTGCCGAGCTGGCCCTTTGAGCTTAAGGGGTAAGTATTTAATGGCGTGGAGATCATCTCCTCGAGCCATATGGATATGGAGGATATAGTCCTCAATCCAGACCCCAGGGTATGTTGTTCCGTCATATGCCTCTATGTTTACGGGTTTGTATCCTTCTGGAAATTCATGGTCCAGCACCTCATCGGTGAAACATAGGGGGTTTGTGGCGCCCCTGTATCTGGGCGTGTCGCGTTGTTCAGATGTTTGTTGTGTTGCATCGTATGCTGGAGAACGCTTGCGTGGTCCATAGATGGATCTGGTTGCGCCGTTCTTTTGATGCGAGCCCTCGCGTGGATCGTGTATTGGCTTATATGTGGCATTGTTTGCCGCTCTATGTTGGCTGTGAGGTCGTCTATCCAGCCAGGTGGCCGTTTTGATTTTTGGTTGCGGGGGATCTAAGGCCTCCTCATCGACTTCGGGTAGTAACTTCCGCTTTGAGTGGTCCGGCGGTTTAACAACACGGCTCTTGCGAAGGGTAAGGTCGATATCCGGCTCGATCGCCGCTGAGGATACGACCTTCGTGACGGGGTCTATCCGCCCGTCCATGGGTGGCGCAACTGGCTCCGAATTGAGGCTCGGAGAGGCTGCCGGTGCGATCACCTGAATACAGTCCGATGGTAGAGCTAAATCATACTCACCGCGACCGTGTGGCGCACAAGGCAAGGGCTCGAATCCGTCGAAGATCAAGTCTCCACGGATATCGGTCGTGTAATTTAAGCTTCCAAACCTGACCTAACTATAACGCCCTCGATGCGGCTATATCTCACACGTGTCGAAGCACGACTTAGAGGCATAACCGCATTGAAAGCAATGTCGCAAGTGAGGTAATCTTCACACAACCCATGTAATACATAAGGGAAAGAGATACATAGTTGGCTTACAATCGCCACTTCACACAATTACATGAATAAAGCATTACATCAACCAAATACAATCAAGGTCCGACTACGGAACCAAAATAAAAGAAGAACCCCAAATGCGACAAGGTCCCCGATCGACCCCAACTGGGCTCCACTACTGCTCAACTATAACGGAACAACACAAAGGACAAGATCTTCATCGAGTTCCTCCTTGAGCTTGGTTGCGTCACCTGCTTGGTAACATCAGCACCTGCAAACTGGTTTTGGAATTATCTGTGAGCCACAGGGACTCAGCAATCTCGCACCCTCGCGATCAAGACTATTTAAGCTTATGGGTAAGGTAAAAGGTATGAGGTGGGCTGCAGCAAGCGACTAGCATATATGGTGGCTAAACATACGCAAATGAGAGCGAGAAGAGAAGGCAAAAGCACGGTCGAACAACTATGATCAAGAAGTGATCCTAGAACAACCTACGCCAAACATAACTCCAACACCGTGTTCACTTCCCGGACTCCGCCGGAAAGAGACCATCACGGTTACACATGCGGTTGATGCATTTAATTAAGTTAAGGTTCAAGTTATCTACAACCGGACATTAACAAATTCCCATCTTCCCATAACCGCGGGCACGGCTTTCGAAAGTTCAAAACCCTGCAGGGGTGTCCCAACTTAGCCCATCACAAGCTCTCACGGTCAACAAAGGATATTCCTTCTAGCGGGAAGACCCGATCAGGCTCGGAATCCCGGTTACAAGACATTTTGACAGGTAAAACAAGACCAGCAAGACCACCCGATGCGCCGACATCCTGATAGGAGCTGCACATATCTCATTCTCAGGGCAACACCGGATGAGCGCTCCATACAACCAAAACCAGCCCTCAAGTTTCCCCGAGGTGGCGCTGCAAAGGACTCTAGTTCGGACCAACACTTAGACAAGCACTGGCCCGGGGGGTTAAAATAAAGATGACCCTCGGGATGCGCGACTCCCAAGGGAAAAAGGCTAGGTGGCGAATGGTAAAACCAAGGTTGGGCCTTGCTGGAGGAGTTTTATTCAAGGCGAACTATCAAGGGGTTCCTATAATAACCCAATCGCATAAGGAACGCAAAATCCGGGAACATAACACCGATATGACGGAATCTAGGGCGGCAAGAGTGGAACAAAACACCATGCATAAGGTCGATCCTTCCACCCTTTACCAAGTATATAGATGCATTAATTAAATAAGAGATATTGTGATATCCCAACAAGTAAACATATTCCAACGAGGAACAACATCTCCATGTTCCAACAAGGAACAAACTTCAATCTTCACCTGCAACTAACGACGCTATAAGAGGGGCTGAGCAAAGCGGTAACATAGCCAAACAACGGTTTGCTAGGACAAGGTGGGTTAGAGGCTTGGTTCAACAATATGGAAGGCATGATAAGCAAGTGGTAGGTATCACAGCATAGGCATAGCAAAAGAGCGAGCAACTAGCAAGCAAAGATAGAGGTGATTTCGAGGGTATGATCATCTTGCCCGAGATCCCGCAAGGAAGAAGAACGAGCCCATGAAGAAGATAAACGGACGTAGTCGAACGGATCCTCACACACACGACGTTATCGGAACCAACCCGAAGAAGCAACATCAGAAAGAAAGCAAACAACATAGTAAACAACCACCACATAAGCATGGCACAATGCGCAAACAAGTATGATGCATGTCCGGTTTAATGATACATGGCATGGCAAAGTGCACAAACAATCCTACAGATTAAGTGGAGCTCAATATGTAACTCCGTTGCATATTGACGAAACACCACATTCAAGTTATTTAGTTCGATCTCGGTTAGGTACTCAACAAAATTAAATGTTTGTTAACATGGCAAGAGGTGAAGCATATGAAAAACTACCTATCTAGGCAAGTTTAAATGAGGCCGGAACAACAAACTACAATTCCGATAAATCCTCATGTGCATTACCAATTTAATGCAACAACAATTTTTAAACATATTAAATGATGTTATCATGATGCGGATGTCATGTTCAAGTTTATGCAAGTTTAAGAACAAAATGTTGACATGAGCATATTATGAAGCATTTGTCATCGTGGCGGAAACAAAAGGGGTGCCACAGCGATGATAACGAAACGGTGCCACGGCAACGTTCCGGTTCCCAGTAACTCGATTGAGATACCGATGCAAAAGAGAAGTGTGGCGGGAGCGTGCAAAAGATGGTGGGGCGCTCCCAGATACCGGGTGTCCCATGTGTCGGCGGCATGGCAACCGAGGGTCGTGCACCTAACAAATGGGCACGCTGCAAACACGGGGTTCATCTCGTATCACATAACATGCATTCGGTCCACGGACGGTCGTGTCAATGGTTATACCTTTCGAAGCGTGCCTTTTTCGAAGCGGATTGGGTTCGATAGTAGCGGAAGTAGTGGTTCACATTCGTACGGAGAGGTACTAGATGAATCCAATGTCTTCAAGGTGACGGTAGTGGTTCACACGACGTCGGGATGCTTGTCGGTCCGATCTTGCCGGAGTAGTTGTACAAGGTCGTCGTGGGAGGTAGTGGTACTCGCGAACTTGTCGGATCCACGGCGACGGTTGTGGAACCTCATGGATTCGTGGTCTCCGGGCGGTCCCGGTCTTGACGGTGGGGTACTTGACGCATCCCGGATATGTAGTCGTACACGGTGTTACATGTAGCCGAACTTGAGGTGGTCTTGGCGTTGGACTTGCGGTGTTGGACAGAACCATGGCGAGGTTCAACAGCTACCCCACGTCCATGATGAAAAACGGAGCTCGGGCAGAGAGTCAAAGCACCCAGCAGGGGCGTGTGTGGAGCAACAACATAACACCAGCAAAGGCCATGGCGACATGGAGCCTTGGGCGCCATCGGGGTGGAAGGATGCGGTTCCTGCCAAGCTCTCGGAGGGGCCGGCCAAGGAGGCAGGAAGGTGATGACGCTGGGGATCGTTGCTGGGGCTCTGGCGAACTCCGGCAACACAGACGGCGAAGGGAGCAAGTGGCGCGAGGCTCCTGCTGGGCGCTTGAGGTGGCGCAGGCACGCCGGAGCCACCGATAAGATGCAGGTCACCAGGAGGTTCGGCATGGGCGCGATGGCCATGGAGGTGGGGCGCAGCACGGCGGCAGAGCGGCGGCGGCTGCAGGGCACCGGCGGCGGGGCGCCATGGCCGCCTAAAGAGGAAGGAGGGCGGCACAGGTTGGTAGAGGAGGGCGGCTCGCGTCCTCGGGGTTCCCTGCTCGCGAGCACAAGGGCGCAGGAGGATAGCCGGGGTGCGCGATGGCATCGGGTGCAGGCGCGAGATCGAGAGGAGAGGGAGGGGATCGTGGGAGAAGGGTGGCTGCGGAAGGGAAGTGAGCAGGAGATGGGATCGGGAGAGGAGTCGGGCAGCGGTCTCCCTGGCGGTGCTGGGAGAGATCGAGAGGGAGAGGGATGAGCATCGAGGGAACGGGCTCAGGAAGGCTATGGTTAGGAAAGGAGACTGGGCCTTAGGAAAATGGGCCGAAGCGGTGGAGGGCGCTGGTTGTCCGGCCTGGTAGAGCTGGCAGGGACGCTGGTGTCCACTCCTCTCTCATCTCTAAACTCTCCTTTTCTTTAAAACAAAAGAATAGAGAAAGAAAAGAAAGATGAGGAAGGGGTGGAATCTGGGCATGGGGAAATATTCCCGGACTCGCAAAATGTGTATGATAAGAAAAATGGAGTGGCCATTTTTCAAAGTTTAAAATTCACACTCATTTGATTTGAATTCAAATGGTTCGAATAGGAAGTGAGGGTTAGGAAGGTCCAAAAATATTTGGATTTTTGGTGGAGCTCCGGAAAATGACAAAAGGAAATATGGGCAAAGTTAGAGGCAAGAGTTTGTGATGACAAAGGCATTGAGATTTATTTTGCAAGTGTGTTCCGGTTATTCCAACAAATGAAATATTTAATATAGCTCCCTAATATCGGGAGGATATGTTATAAAGAGAATCACCATGTGAATTCCCTCGATTTAAATGGATCAAAGGTCCATGCCATTTATTTAGTTGAGTTGCAAAAGATTTATGAGATGATGGCATGATGACATGATGCAATGCAAAAAATAAAAGGGGAGGCACAAATGAAACACACGGCGAAACCCGGAATATATGGAGGTCTTCTCGAGCATCGGTCTCAGGGCGTTACAACACTCCACCACTACGAGAGGATCTCGTCCCGAGATCTAGAATGGCACCGGAGGGACAACAGAAAAGAAAGAGAAGAGGTAAAACTAAGTTGCTCCTTTGAAAAACGAGTGAAACCAAAGAACCTTGAGAGGTTGAACAAATTGAAAGGAATAATGCAACGAAAAAGAGCAAAGTTGAAAGCACTCCGTTAGGAAAAAAAGAACAAGGAAGAACAAATTCGAACAACACTCCGGTTGGAAAGATATGCAAGGCTTGATAAAATGAAAGAACTTGAGCAGAGGACACAACACTCCGGTTAAATGGATAAGCACGAAAAGAACATGATCTTTGACAAACGAGATGATGGGTTGAAAAGAGCAACATCACAATGCCTCCGGAACGAAAGAATAGAATATAGATAATTGAAATAAAAGAATGGAGAAGCAAATGCCAACTTCTGTCACAAAAAGAGTTTGAGAAGGCATCCTTAGGAGAAGGGTCGAACGGAGTTGTTGGAACACCAACAACAAAAAGAATAATCTTGATATGGTCTTATGGCATACATCTCAAATTATGAGGTGACAACCTGCCACTCATGGGAGAAAGAATTGGAATTATATGAACAAGGAGACGAGAAAAGCTATTTCACCGGGAGGATAGATGAAGAACTAGGGTCGTTTATAAGCACCATAAATAGTAACAATCCTTAGGGAAGGCTTTAGGTGAAACATAACCCAAGATAATTCCAACGAAGTGGTTGATGAATTTAAAATACCTCATTCTTGATAGCTTGAGAAACATGAAGCACGAAGGAAAATTATCAAGAATGACATAATATCACCTCCAATGGTACGGAAGAAAGAATTGCACTCCGGATTACAAGAAGAAGAATGCTTCAGCTCCTTAAAATAATCTCGATGAAAACTTCGAGAAGGAAACAAATCCTTGATGAACCATCATGTAGAACCTCCATGAAGAACTCTGTTAAACAAAAGAATGATCAAACGGAAAGAAAGGGTAGTTGAAAACACAAGGTGAAGCCTTGCAATGATTTAGATGGAGCTTCGTGACGAGATAATGCGGAAAAGCTTGGAACTCCAGAAAAGAAAGATGAACAAATGAGATCAAGAATTTTGATGAGCCTCCAGAATAGGGAATTGAGTTCACCCGATGAAAGAAGAATAAGAATTACATTATGCGTATCCTTCACCAATATAATAGATGTCAATCAACGGATTTGGCATGCTACTTATTCTCGGAGAAAAGATTAAGAGAGATATTGCACAAACTTGAGAAAGGTCTTCAATGATCCACCGGTAGGATTGAAAAGAACGAAAGAGTTGATATGATAAACGAATGACGAGAAGTCTTGAACGAGCCACCATAAGAATTGAAAATGAACGAAGAGAAGATAAAGAAACACCGGGAAGAATTATAAATGAACGAAATACTTGAGAGGATTTAGATACATGAGAACGAAGAGATCACGAGCCGATTAGAGGATATTTGAATGATGCACCGGTAAGATTTAGAGAAAAAGAGCTGAAAGCTGAGAATGAATAATTATGAGACGATGGCCTCCAGAGAATCAAATTGAAAAGACTCCTGAATTACACCGGATGGGTGAAAAGAATTTGATGATCGAAAACAATTATGAGAGGGTGGCCTCGAACTAGAACCACGAATCTCTGAGAGGACGGATAAGATATGGAGGTAAAACTCTTCTTCGGTCTTCAAATTCTGAGAATGACGATGAGAAGCACCACCATGAATTATTTAGACACTCCGGAAGAATCAAAAGCGAAGATGTTGAGCCAACGATGAAAGAATTTAACCGATCTTGGAGAAAGGCATTTGACTGATGATAAATCATTCTTACGTCGAACTTCAAAAAGAAATTTGAGGATAGCTCTAGGAAAATAGGAAGAGTCAGGTAAGATCCTGGGAAAAGACCTGTGGGTTAGGGCCCACTCAAAGAAACACCATTGATGATTTAAAATATAGATTGCGCCGGTTGATTTAAATGGCTTGAATGAGATAACATCCTCGAAAGATCTTGAACGAAAGCAGAGTAGAAACATGAATCTTCGAGATATCTTGAGCACTCCGGAACAAAAGAATAGCAAGGAGTGGATGATTAAGAGGTGGCTCAGCATAAGAACACATTTGAAATGTGGAAAAAGGATGTGATCAACACCAAAAGCTTGAATTGAATCCACCGGAGAAGAAAAAGAATGAAGAATAACGAACTTGAAGAGCATCTTCATGAGAACCGCCGGGTAAGGACATTGATGGAAAAGAATGGAGAGACTTCATAATCATAAGATAGATACATGATTAAGAAATCTGAATCCTTGGAGAAAACAAAGGGAGGGAGGGTGGAAAAAACAAAGACAATTTGGAATGGATGAAACAAACAACATTGAGAAGAACTGATAATTGATCTTGTGAATGTTGAAGTGATCGGATCCACTTGAAGAGAGACACCCCGGTAGAACAAGATTGGCATAACAATCTTGATTATCGAGAAGGATTAGTATTCACATCGGAGTATGAGAACACCATTTGGGGAAGGTATGGAATCAACACTTGACATTGAAGCAACTCGAATACCACAACTCCAAACAAAAACAAAGGATTGGCTTGCAAAATAAGCCGGAACAAACATATGATAGAGATTTCATCCGAAGTTTTCGTGGTGGGGCCTACACGGGCTCGATCGTACAGCACCATCATGTACAAGGCAGTGCACATGACATACAAAGTGTCCCCGAGTCGGCATAGCCAAGGACTCTTTAAGACACAATGAGACCACTGTAAAACCAACTGTGAATAGGCGGACCACTAGACGTCGAACCCCAATTTCATATCATACATCTATCGGAAAGAAATCCTAAGAGCTACTTGAATTCCCACTTATAAACTCCCGAAACTTTCCGGTTATGCAATCAGGTGTTGGGGATACAGGGGAAGCATAATATCTCACCCAAAACTAGCAACTCCTACATCCAACTGTATCCATCCTTCAACACATAACCAAGAAACCTTCGGAAATCATCTACCTCAACCTTTGAAAAGCATCCGTTATACAAGTTATGGCAATACTCCTGAACTCCCGCCCCAGTACTGGGTGGCGTCGAGGTTATCTCACCAACAACTGCATAAAAGAGATTTTCGATGTCGGCGAAACTAATCTCAGGTATTCCAGAATCTCAGCGATAAAATTGTGACGACAACACCTCGGAGCTCAACTCCCCGGGACACTGCCACAACCCCTAAATGACAGGAGGCACCAAGAACAATGTTCTCGTCACAAATCCATCGGAACGATTCCAAGATACCCGCGTGATCCTAAAAAAATTTGTGAAAAATTGAGAAGAGAAGAGTCAAAACTCTACGTCAGGATGCCTTACCAGAGCGATGAAGGGACTGAGGAGTAAAAAGAATTCCTAAACTCTCCGATATAATTCCTAAATGACTCAAAACATTTTTCTAGACTCAACTCGTCCGCTAATTCGATCAAGCAATGGGGCTCCTAAGGTCGGGGAAGGCTCTGATTACCAACTTGTAACGCCCTCGATGCGGCTATATCTCCCACGTGTCGAAGCATGACTTAGAGGCATAACCGCATTGAAAGCAATGCCGCAAGTGAGGTAATCTTCACACAACCCATGTAATACATAAGGGAAAGAGATACATAGTTGGCTTACAATCGCCACTTCACACAATTACATGAATAAAGCATTACATCAACCAAATACAATCAAGGTCCGACTACGGAACCAAAATAAAAGAAGAACCCCAAATGCGACAAGGTCCCCGATCGACCCCAACTGGGCTCCACTACCGATCAACTAGAACGGAACAACACAAAAGATAAGATCTTCATCGAGCTCCTCCTTGAGCTTGGTTGCGTCACCTGCTTGGTAACATCAGCACCTGCAAACTGGTTTTGGAAGTATCTGTGAGCCACAGGGACTCAGCAATCTCGCACCCTCGCGATCAAGACTATTTAAGCTTATGGGTAAGGTAAAAGGTATGAGGTGGGCTGCAGCAAGTGACTAGCATATATGGTCGCTAAACATATGCAAATGAGAGCGAGAAGAGAAGGCAAAAGCACGGTCGAACAACTATGATCAAGAAGTGATCCTAGAACAACCTACGCCAAACATAACTCCAACACCGTGTTCACTTCCCGGACTCCGCCAGAAAGAGACCATCACGGTTACACACGCGGTTGATGCATTTTAATTAAGTTAAGGTTCAAGTTATCTACAACCAGACATTAATAAATTCCCATCTGCCCATAACCGCGTGCACGGCTTTCGAAAGTTCAAAACCCTGCAGGGGTGTCCCAACTTAGCCCATCACAAGCTCTCACGGTCAACAAAGTATATTCCTTCTAGCGGGAAGACCCGATCAGGCTCGGAATCCCGGTTACAAGACATTTCGACAGGTAAAACAAGACCAGCAAGACCGCCCGATGCGCCGACATCCTGATAGGAGCTGCACATATCTCGTTCTCACGGCAACACCGGATGAGCGCGCCGTACAACTAAAACCAGCCCTCAAGTTTCCCCGAGGTGGCGCTGCAAAGGACTCTAGTTCGGACCAACACTTAGACAAGCACTGGCCTGGGGGGTTAAAATAAAGATGACCCTCGGGATGCGAGACTCCCAAGGGAAAAAGGCTAGGTGACGAATGGTAAAACTAAGGTTGGGCCTTGCTGGAGGAGTTTTATTCAAGGCGAACTGTCAAGGGGTTCCCATAATAACCCAACCGCGTAAGGAACGCAAAATCCGGGAAAATAACACCGATATGACGGAAACTAGGGCGGCAAGAGTGGAACAAAACACCAGGCATAAGGCCGAGCCTTCCACCCTTTACCAAGTATATAGATGCATTAATTAAATAAGAGATATTGTGATATCCCAACAAGTAAACATATTCCAACGAGGAACAACATCTCCATGTTCCAACAAGGAACAAACTTCAATCTTCACCTGCAACTAACAACGCTATAAGAGGGGCTGAGCAAAGCGGTAACATAGCCAAACAACGGTTTGCTAGGACAAGGTGGGTTAGAGGCTTGGTTCAACAATATGGAAGGCATGAAAAGCAAGTGGTAGGTATCGCAGCATAGGCATAGCAAAAGAGCGAGCAACTAGCAAGCAAAGATAGAGGTGATTTCGAGGGTATGATCATCTTGCCCGAGATCCCGCAAGGAAGAAGAATGAGCCCATGAAGAAGATAAATGGGCGTAGTCGAACGGATCCTCACACACACGACGTTATCGGAACCAACCCGAAGAAGCAACACCGGAAAGGAAGCAAACAACATAGTAAACAACCACCACATAAGCATGGCACGATGCGCAAACAAGTATGATGCATGTCCGGTTTAATGATACATGGCATGACAAAGTGCACAAACAATCCTACAGATTAAGTGGAGCTCAATATGCAACTCCGTTGCATATTGACGAAACACCACATTCAAGTTATCTAGTTCGATCTTGGTTAGGTACTCAACAACATTAAATGTTTGTTAACATGGCAAGAGGTGAAGCATATGAATAACTACCTATCTAGGCATGTTTAAATGAGGCCGGAACAACAAACTACAATTCCGATAAATCCTCATGTGCATTAGCAATTTAATGCAACAACAATTTTTAAACATATTAAATGTTGTTATCATGATGCGGATGTCATGCTCAAGTTTATGCAAGTTTAGGAAAAAAATGTTGACATGAGCATATTATGAAGCATTTGTCATCGTGGCGGAAACAAAAGGGGTGCCACGGCGACGATAACGAAACGGTGCCACGGCAACGTTCCGGTTCCCAGCAACTTAATTGAGATACCGATGCAAAAGAGAAGTGTGGCGGGAGCGTGCAAAAGATGGTGGGGCGCTCCCAGATACAGGGTGTCCCATGTGTCAGCGGCATGGCAACCGAGGGTCGTGCACGTAACAAACGGGCACGCTGCAAACACGGGGTTCATCTCGTATCACATAACATGCATTCGGTCCACGGACGGTCGTGTCAATGGTTATACCTTTCGAAGCGTGCCTCTTTCAAAGCAGATTGGGTTCGATAGTAGCGGAAGTAGTGGTTCACGTTCTTTCGGAGAGGTACTAGATGACTCCAATGTCTTCAAGGTGACGGTAGTGGTTCACACGACGTCGGGATCCTTGTCGGTCCGATCTTGCTGGAGTAGTTGTACAAGGTCGTCGTGGGAGGTAGTGGTACTCGCGAACTTGTCGGATCCACGGCGACGGTTGTGGAACCTCATGGATTCGTGGTCTCCGGGCGGTCCCGGTCTTGACGGTGGGGTACTTGATGCATCCCGGATATGTAGTCGTACACGGTGTTACATGTAGCCGAACTTGAGGTGGTCTTGGCGTTGGACTTGCGGCGTTGGACAGAACCATGGCGAGGTTCAACAGCTACCCCACGTCCATGACAAAAAACGGAGCTCGGGCAGAGAGTCAAAGCAGCCAGCAGGGGCGTGTGTGGAGCAACAACATAACACCAGCAAAGGCCATGGCGACATGGAGCCTTGGGCGCCATCGGAGTGGAAGGATGCGGTTCCTGCCAAGCTCTCGGAGGGGCCGGCCATGGAGGCAGGAAGGTGACGATGCTGGGGATCGATGCTGGGGCTCCGGCGAACTCCAGCAACGCAGACGATGAAGGGAGCAAGCGGCGCGAGGCTCCTGCTGGGTGCTCGAGGTGGCGCAGGCACGCTGGAGCCACCGGACAAGATGCAGGTCACCGGGAGGTTCGGCAGGGGCGCGATGGCCATGGAGGTGGGGCGCAACACAGCGGCAGAGCGGCGGCGGCTGCAGGGCACCGGCGGCGGGGCGCCATGGCCGCCTGAAGAGGAAGGAGGGCGGCGCAGGTTGGTAGAGGAGGGCGGCTCGCGTCCTCGGGGTTCCCTGCTCGCGAGCACAAGGGCGCAGGAGGATGGCCGGGGTGCGCGAGGGCATCGGGTGTAGGCGCGAGATCGAGAGGAGAGGGAGGGGATCGTGGGAGAAGGGTGGCTGCGGAAGGGAAGCGAGGAGGAGATGGGATCGGGAGAGGAGTCGGGCAGCGGTCTCCCTGGCGACGCTGGGAGAGATCGAGAGGGAGAGGGATGGGCATCGAGGGAACGGGCTCAGGAAGGCTAGGGTTAGGAAAGGAGACTGGGCCTTAGGAAAATGGGCCGAAGCGGTGGAGGGCGCTGGTTGTCCGGCCTGGTAGAGCTGGCAGGGACGCTGGGCTCTCCACTCCCTCTCTCATCTCTTAAACTCTCCTTTTCCATTTAAAAACAAAACAGAATAGAGAAAGAAAAGAAGGAGGAGGAAGTGGTGGAATCTGGGCATGGGGATAATATTCCCGGACTCGCAAAAATGTGTATGATCCAAGAAAAATGGAGTGGCCATTTTTCAAAGTTTAAAATTCACACTCATTTGATTTGAATTCAAATGGTTCGAATAGGAAGTGAGGGTTAGGAAGGTCCAAAAATGTTTGGATTTTTGGTGGAGCTCCAGAAAATGATGAAAGGATATATGGGCAAAGTTAGAGGCCAAGAGTTTGTGATAACAAAGGCATTGAGATTTATTTTGCAAGTGTGTTCCGGTTAATTCCAACAAATGAAATATTTAATATAGCTCCCTAATATCGGGAGGATATGTTATAAAGAGAATCACCATGTGAATTCCCTCGCTTTAAATGGATCAAAGATCCATGCCATTTATTTAGTTGAGTTGCAAAAGATTTATGAGATGATGGCATGATGACATGATGCAATGCAAAAAATAAAAGGGGAGGCACAAATGAAACACACGGCGAAACCCGGAATATATGGAGGTCTTCTCGAGCATCGGTCTCGGGGCGTTACACTGACGGCCAGGGGCGTAACTTTCGATCTGCTCCGGATGGCCAAGCAAGTTGGCCCGCAGTGCGAAGCCGCCGAACCCGAAGGTCTGTCCGGGGAGGAAAGTCTCACCCTGGACTATATCGCTATTGATGATAGTAGGAGCCATCAAGCCTAACGGTGACGACACAAAGGAACTCTCAATGAAAGCACCAATGTCAGTGTCAAAACCGGCGGATCTCGGGTAGGGGGTCCCGAACTGTGCGTCTAGGCCGGATGGTAACAGGAGGCAGGGGACATAATGTTTTACCCAGGTTCGGGCCCTCTCGATGGAGGTAAAACCCTATGTTCTGCTTGATTAATATTGATGATATGGGTAGTACAAGAGTAGATCTACCACGAGATCAGAGAGGCTAAACCCTAGAAGCTAGCCTATGGTTCGATTGTATGTTGTAGTTGATGTTGTCCTACGAACCAAAACCCTCCGGTTTATATAGACACCGGAGAGGGTTAGGGTTACACAAGGTCGGTTACAAGGGAGGAGATATCCATATTTGTATTGCCTAGCTTGCCTTCCACGCCAAGTAGAGTCCCATCCAGACACGAGACGAAGTCTTCAATCTTGTATCTTCATAGTCCAACAGTCCGGCCAAAGGATATAGTCCGGCTGTCCGGAGACCTCCTAATCCAGGACTCCCACAGGGGCCAAACCCCGGAGACGCGTGCCGCCTCTTCGGACATGCCACCACACCACCCCACATGTATGAGGGGCCGGTGCGACGCTCCGGTGGCATTGCTACCCTCCCAGGGCCCCCGTCCCGCCTAACCCTAAAGCGGTTGACCATGAGATCTAGCCCTTTGACTTTCCAGAGATGGGCTTTGAACAGTGGACCTCTCCACCCGGTTGTGTCAGGTCAGCTCAGAGGGACACCTGGAAGCAACATCTGGGTCAAACCACAGCTACATCCCCTCCGTGTAGACCCAACGCGTCCGTTTCCCCCCTCCACGTGCTGGCGGCAGGCGGGCTTTGACTTTGCACGGACGGGCTTTGACCAGTGGACCTCTCCACCCGGTTGTGTTAGGTCAGCCCATAGGAACACTTTGGAGGAACATCCAGGCCAGACCCACAGCAAGATCCCCTCCGTGTATACCCGACGCGTCCGTTTCCCCCCCTCCAGGTGCCGGCGGTGGCGCCGTCCGTGAGGGCGCTGAGGGAGTCCTGGATTAGGGGGTCTCCGGACAGCCGGACTATATCCTTTGGCTGGACTATTGGACTATGAAGATACAAGATTGAAGACTTTGTCCCGTGTCCGGATGGGGCTCTACTTGGCGTGGAAGGCAAGCTGGGCAATACGGATATGGATATCTCCTCCTTTGTAACTGACCTTGTGTAACCCTAACCCTCTCCGGTGTCTATATAAACCGGATTGTTTTAGTCCGTAGAATACCAACTACAACATACAATCAAACCATAGGCTAGCTTCTAGGGTTTAGCCTCTCTGATCTCGTGGTAGATCTACTCTTGTACTACCCATATCATCAATATTAATCAAGCAGGACGTAGGGTTTTACCTCCATCGAGAGGGCCCGAACCTGGGTAAAACATTGTGTCCCCTGCCTCCTGTTACCATCCGGCCTAGACGCACAGTTCAGGATCCCCTACTCGAGATCCGCCGGTTTTGACACCGACATTGGTGCTTTCATTGAGAGTTCCTCTGTGTCGTCGCCATCAGGAAGGATGCCTCATCCCGTCTTTAAAGACGGTATTGTTGTCGAAGGAGCTTTGGCTGTCGACCAAACTCTCCGACTAGGTGGTGTTCATTATGACCGCCTGTTCGGCTACTGCGCCGACGATGACTTCTCGGGTCATCAAAAACAATCTTCACATCAACTCGGAACTTGCCGAGCAGTTAGATCCAATGGAGCTCTCTTCCTTAAACAAGCTCTTGGATCGCATCGCCGCCCTAGGAGTCGCTACAGACTACGGTCAGATTGGGCCTAAACCCGATCTGAGAGAAATCAACTCTCCCCAGGTCACCCATCATGTCGCCATGGTGGAGGAACAATGCGGCGACCCCTCATCTATCTTAAGGACTAGCTATGTCCGGATTTCTGA
Organism: Triticum aestivum; assembly: GCF_018294505.1. Lineage (NCBI taxonomy): Eukaryota > Viridiplantae > Streptophyta > Magnoliopsida > Poales > Poaceae > Triticum > Triticum aestivum. The sequence continues at coordinate 702,067,885 of NC_057800.1, forward strand.
TCTCTCCAAACCGGATACCCATGGAGGGGAGGACGTCACTCAAGACCTGAACCTAGAGTCAGGCGGCGGGCTAGATTCAGTGGAAAACATCCAAGAATCCAAACTCCCGAGTTCGGAAACTCCTTGGCCCCTGAGTCTCAGATTGGGTGAGGTTCCGGATTCAATTCCACCCACCCAAACATAAGCAATCTATCCCAAATTAGGCAAGGGCCCGAAGAAACAGTACACCATTACTGGGCCAGATTCCTCCTGGTCATGAGAAGGATAAAGGACTGCCGCGAGGAAGACGCAATTTCTTTCTTCTATAATAATTGCATGGACAAGGGAATCCTCAACGCCATAAGTCGCCGTGAAATTACACGCTTCGCCGACTTGGCGTCCATAGTACGAAAGTTCTGTGCGATGGAAAGTGCCTGGAAAACCGAAATAAAATTTTGGTACAATCCGGCCTTGAATACAAACCCAGTCCGAAATAAAAGGGTGCATTATCGCCAGACACCCGGGTTAAACATGAAAAAGAAAAAACCCTCTACATGGCATGGAACCGTACTGGAGGGATGGCTCAATGGACCCTGTAAAATTCACAATGCAGAGGGCGCCACACCAACTCATAGCCTTAGATCATGTTGGATACTCCGGCAGGTGGCCAAAAGTGGCAAAGATCTTCTAACCCCAGAAGCCACAGAGCACCAGACCAAGGATACCAGTACGGTATTAACAGTCTTCGAGACTTTCACATCAAATAATATGCGAAAACGAATAGTTCGTAGACTTGCCGAAGTCTACCACGTGGCAACAATAAACCCCTGGAGTGACACGGCTATTACTTTTAATGCCAGTGACGAACCTAAATTTCGAACAGCCCGAGCACCAGCCGCATTGGTCCTCAGCCCAATAGTGGACATCTTTCGACTCACCAAGGTACTCATGGACGGTGGCAGCGGATTGAACCTCATTTATGAGGAAACCCTTCGAAAAATGGAAATAGACTGGAACCGCATTGAGCGAAGCAGCACAACCTTTAGAGGAATAATCCCCGGTCAGGAAGTGCGATGTACAGGAAAAATCACACTATATGTGGTGTTCGGCATGGCGGATAACTACAGGTCCGAAGAGGTCACGTTCCAAGTGGCCCGTTCAGTAGCGGATACCATGCTCTATTAGGGCGTGAGGCGTTTACAATCTTCCAAGCCATACCCCATTACGGGTACATGAAGCTCAAAATGCCCGGGCCCAACAGAATCATCACTCTTGCTAGTGATCCGGACATAGCACTCCGCGCCGAAAATAAGACAGCCGCACTAGCCCTCGAGGCAATATCCGAAGCCCTAGCGGCCGAGGAACTGACTGCGCTGCGCTCCACAGTAAACAGGGATGACGTAATACTCGATAAAAGATCCAAGTCTGCCTCCTTTAAACCGGCGGACGAAATAGTCAAATTCCAAGTCCATCCTATGGACCCTACAAAAACAGCTTCCATCAGGGCACAATTAAACCCTGATGTAGATGCTGCACTACGAGAGTTCCTACGCAAAAACTGGGACATTTTTTCCTGGCACCCTTCAGACATGCCAGGAAACCCACGCGGGTTGGCCGAGCACAGCCTAAATATCCTAAAAGGATTCAAGCCAGTCAAGCAGGCTCTTCGGCATTTCTCCGAACCTAAGAAACAAGTCATGGGAGAGGAACTAGCCAAGCTATTAGAGGCCGGATTCATCAGCGACATAAAACATCCGGACTGGCTAGCAAACCTGGTGATGGTACCAAAGAAAGACAAATCCTGGCACTTGTGCGCCGAGTTTAAGGACCTCAACAAAGCTTGCCCAAAGGATCCCTTCCCCCTCCCCCGCATCGATCAAATTATCGACGCTACCGCAGGACACGGTTCATTGTGTTTCCTCGACGCATACTCCGGCTACCATCAAGTTAAGATGGCAGAGCCAGACCAAGCCACTACGGCATTCATCACACTATACGGCCCATTCTGCTTCAACACAATGCCCTTCAGGATCAAAAACGCCGGCGCAACATATCAGCGCATGATTCAGACATGTCTGGCAAACCAGATCGGCAAAACAGTGGAGGCATACGTAGATGATGTGGTCGTCAAAACCAAGCATGTCGAATCTCTAGTAGACGACTTGAGGCTCACATTCGATAACCTCCGAACATACGACATCAACCTCAACCCGGAAAAATGCGTTTTCGGCGTACCTGCCGGAAAGCTCTTGGGCCTCATTGTATCCGGTAGAGGAATTGAAGCAAATCCAGCCAAGATCCGAGCTCTGTCACAATTGGACATCCCAAAGGACCTTAAACAAATACAAAAATTGACCGGATGCGTGATGGCTCTAAGTCGCTTTATCTCCCGCTTAGGAGAAAAGGCATTGCCCCTTTATCGCCTCCTCTGGCGCACCGAACACTTCGAGTGGATGGAGGCCGCCATGGCCAGACTCGTAGAAATAAAAGCCATATTGGCAACAAACCCAGTCCTGGCCGCGCCAAACATTGGCGAACCAATGCTATTATACATTGCGACAACTCATCAAGTTGTAAGCGCAGTGCTCGTCGTCGAACGAGAGACGGACGGACACAAATTCCCCCTTCAAAAGCCGGTTTACTATGTGTTCACTGTCCTTACTCCATGCAAGTCACGGTACCCGCATTATCAAAAGATAGCATACGCAGTATTTATGGCATCCCAGAAGTTGCGACACTACTTTCAAGAGTGTTCGATAACGGTAGCCTCGGAAGTACCACTTAATGATATTATAAACAACCGCGACACGACGGGCCGGATTGCCAAATGGGCCATTGAGCTCCTCCCGTTCGACATAACTTACAAGCCACGGCGAGCTATTAAGTCGCAAGTTTTGGACGACTTCGTCGCTGAATGGACGGAAGCCGAACTCCCAAAAGAGTACGGCACATATTCCAACTGGATCATGCACTTCGACGGCTCCAAAATGTTGGCTGGACTGGGGGCTGGCGTCGTTTTGACGTCCCCAACAGGAGATACAGTTCAATACGTACTCCAGATAATGTATACGGACTCCAACAATGCAGCCGAATATGAGGCCCTTCTACATGGTCTCCGGATGGCAGTATCCATGGGCATTCAATGCCTAGAGGTGCGCGGGGACTCGAACCTCACGATATCCCAAATAAATGGAGACTTTGATGCCAAGGATCCAAAAATGGCAGCTTATCTCAATGCCGTCCTAAAAATGTTAGCTCGGTTCGAGGGGCTCGAATTTCACCATATAGCCCAGGAAAACAATCAGGCAGCAGATGTCCTAGCACGCATCGGCGCAAAACGCGACGTCGTCCCCCCAACATCTTCTTGGAGAGGCTGTTCAAACCATCCGTAGTATGGGAGGGGGAACCCAGAAGTAACAGCCCGGACCCAACCGCACTGCCCGACACTGAACATTCTGACATAATTGGAGGCTCTGCCAATGAAATAACATCTTCTGCCCACGTAATAATGGCAGTCATCGCCCCGTGGACAGAACCATTCCTAGCCTACCTAACTAGGCAGGAACTTCCTGAGGACCAAAACGAGGCACGCTGCATAGTGCGGTGATCTAAAGCCTATAAAGTCCATGAGGGAGAGATTTATAAGAAAAGCACCACCGGAGTCCTTCAAAGGTGCATCTCCGAAGAGGAAGGGCGGAATCTTCTGGCGGAAATTCATGCCGGACTTGGCGGTCACCACGCTGCAGCTCGGGCCCTTGTAAGCAAGGCCTTCCGTACAGGCTTTTATTGGCCGACGGCCCGGGCAGACGCTCAGGACTTAGTCCAACGTTGTGCTGGTTGCCAGCTTTGTGCAAACCAAAGCCATATGCCACCCACCGCCCTCCGCACTATCCCCATCACCTGGCCCTTCGCGGTCTGGGGGCTTGACATGGTTGGACCCCTTAAAGGAGGAACCCACAAGCAAAAATATTTACTGGTCATGGTGGATAAATTCACCAAATGGATAGAAGCCAAGCCTGTTAAGACGGCTGAGTCCGGACCGGTGATAGACTTCATATCCGGGGTCGTACACCGTTACGGCGTCCCCCACAGCATCATCACTGATAATGGCACGAACTTCACGGTCGACGAGGTAAAACTCTGGTGCAAAAACATGGGTATCAAGCTCGATTATGCTTCCGTCTATCACCCACAAACCAACGGTCAGGTCGAGCGAGCAAATGGTCTTATCATGAGCGGCATCAAACCCAAATTAGTGCGGTCCCTCAAGGAATCTAACACGCATTGGGTAGAGGAGCTCGACTCCGTACTCTGGGGGCTGCGGACCAGCCGAATCGCACTACCGGATACACACCATTCTTTATGGTATACGGCGCAGAGGCAATTCTGCCCTACGACATAATTCATGACTCACTTCGAGTGCGCATGTACGAAGAAAGAGAAGCCGAGCTCGATCGGCAGGACTGTTTGGACACCTTGGAGGAGGAGGGTGACGTGGCAAAAGCCCGTTCCACATTCTATCAACAGCAGGCTCGAAGATACCAAAGCAGAGAAGTACGGGCCAAAACCTACAACGTTGGCGAGTTAGTTCTACGCCTGCCGGATAAGAAAAAGGACAAACTCAAGCCCAAATGGGAAGGTCCATTCATCATTGACCAAGTCCTGATTGGTGCAGCGTACCGTCCGCGGGATGCATCGGATAACCGACTCGAGCAGAACCCATGGAACGCAGCCCGACTCCAAAGATTCTACGCTTAACGCCGGACTCTGTGTTCGTCTCCTTCCTCTGTCCATTTTTTATATACACTATCTGTCTTCTATGTTTCTCCTTCTCCATTTCTTTTCTCTCACAATCTTTAGGGGCCCATTCGTGCCTCGTTTGCACACAACTGATGCGCTACCCGCGCCCATTATACCTGGGGGCTTCTTTAACAGAAGCTTATTGATACGGGCTTTATGCCCAACACATGTGTTACCCTTCCACATGTACCCTTTATTCACCATTATATGCATTGATATGACTTAAGTTTTGGCCAAGCTGGGTTGCCTGGCTCTTGTATTTATGCCCTACGTTCCCGTTAATTCGGCTAGGGCATAAGGGGAGCACCTCTGCGATTGTTACTGCCGGGTCAGCCAGATGTGTACCTCAGACTGGGTGAAGCCGAAAGCTAGCGTTCTTAAGGGAATATTCGGTCGGTGAACTAAAGATGACTTTTTCACTTATTTACTTATACGCCCCCAGATGTTTTTTTGCGTCTCTTCTCGCAGTCCGGACATGCACTTTAGGGCATGCCTCCCAGGGAAAGGAACCCCTAACGGAACTATTCTCCCTGGAAGATGTTTCTTACTAACCATGTAATATAACATAACTAGTTGGGCACTTGTCTGTTCAAACACTAATGACCCCTATGCCTGGTCTTCATGCATGCCCCGATTCTTCCATAACCGAGAGGGTATTCGGATACACTCCGGACCGTCGAGTCCCGAGGTTGAAGCAAAAAAGGTCCACCACGAAAAACGATCTACAATCCGGCTAGAAGGAATTATACATGTCACTTTAAATTACGTAGTCAATTTGACTAGTTGAATTCCTCTTCAATACCATCCAATAGGCTGCCTAGTCTACAGTCCTATTGGGAATACTTTGCGGCCAATTCTACTTGGTCGTACACTAAGCTCATAGGGATCTCCTTCCCATCGGGCCCCACAGGTCTGACCTCGGCCATGTGGTTTGGGTCAGCCATCGTGTACCGCGTCTTCACCATGGCCCAGGCTTCCCTGGCGCCCTGACGGCAGGCCCATATCTTCCATAATCGGAAGCGCCGCCGCGCTCCCTTCAGCTTCTCTGCAAGCTCTCCAAGGCCTTCGGGCATGGAGACGGATGGCCACAAGGCCTGGGCGACGCCTTGCATCACCTGCCGAACTCGTTCGTGCAGTTGTGAGAGCTCGGGAGGAAGGTCACCCATAGAACCGGGAATTTCCTTGGCAGGACGACCTGTTAGCATACCTACAGACATAACTCTGTCAGCCAGCTTCCCCGTTGAACTCTTTTTCAAAGCTCGTTCAAGCACTTACTAAATATGCCATGTCGAAGCCGCCGGTTCTCCTTAATGGAGTCCGACAGTTGGGCACGAACATCTGTTAACTCCACGCCCAACTTGGTGTTGGCATCTAGGAGATCGTTCTTCTCCTGCCTCATCCTCGTAAGCACGCTCTCACTGGCCTTTAGCTGGCGTAGGAGATGTTGCCTATCCGGATTTACTCCAGCTTCATCTACAATTTTACCATCAGATCTGCATATACGCCACACTTTATATGATACTTATCATTTGAAGAATATATTACCAGAGGGGGTCTCTTTGGGCTCCCCCGCCGCGGCTAGTGTAGCCTGAAGTTGGGCTTTGCACCCTTCCAGCTCCTGGGACAGTTGGGTATTCTTTTCTGTAAGAACTTGTATAACAAATGATCCTTAAATCAGTTATTCTAACTGTTTCAAGTCTCAGGGGCTACTGATATATATGATCACCAAATTTTCTCACCCGTATGTCTTTTACATACTGCTTCGTGGCTTTGGCTAGACCATTCTGAGCGGCACGGAGGTACACATCTCCCGAGGTGAAGGCATCCAATGCCTCCTGGGAGAAACAAGCGTCACGAAGAACAGTCCGGCGACGCCAGTGGTTCATGGCACTTTCCACCTCGGAATGGGTGGCGGACAGTCTATCCGCATCCTCAGTCGGAGGAGCGCCCGGCGCACGCCTCGTATTCATTCCTGCCTCCGAATCCTGCCTTGGAGCCTGGCTGGTGGAGGCGCGATTAGTAGCCTCTCCGGATATAGTCCGGCGAGCGCTCTTTTTCCTAAAAAGAAGGCATGGTTGTTAGTATGCCTCCAAGAATAATGCCTTGGAATAAAAACGGCGCACCATACCGCTGCGCCGGTGTCTCAATCCGGACCGCGTGTCTCTTCAGCCTGTCTGGCCTCGTGGCCCCTTGTTGGCTAGTCGCCGCAGGCTCGGCCTTCCGCCTCAAGGGCCTCCCCTGCAGAACACGGTTGTTATACGGTAATCAAAGACGGATCCCTTTTCGAAGTACTGGGACTTCAGTCTTAGTCACCTGTGAGGCTGGAAGTGTCCCAGGGTAATCGGCTGTAATGGCCACCAAGGCGTTGTCATTGCTCGATTGGTAAAATACCCCATCAATCAGCTTCACAGATATGTCCGGATCCTCTTGGGAGGCCGGGTCAAGGGACCGTTCCGGGTCCTCGGGTTGTGGAGGAGGGTTGTTTATCTCCCTTACAGCCTAGCGCAGCTCGTGCGTTGAAATCGCTGGACTGAAAACTTAACTATGGGAATATGAAACAGATGGGCAAGAAAAAGAGTCTGCTTACCCAGCTCGGAGGATTGTACATGGAAAATCCGCCATGCGGGTTGACACGGAGGAATTCCTCCTCTTCTCCCTTGTACAAAATGGATAAGATCTTTGTTAGATCAGCAACCGATTTCGGCCCTTTACGGCCGCAGCGGGTGGCGTCATCCTCCCTGTTGAAATCCCACATGGGGTGGCCTCTATACTGAAGCGGCTGCAACCCCCGCATGATACATGTGGCCATGACCTCGATCATGGTCAATCCGGATCGAGCTAAAAAACTTATCCGGCTCATCAGGTAAAGAACGTCCCTGTCATCTTCCTCCTGGGGGCTCCGTGGACGCCAGCTCCGGCGCTTCTTTAAGGGGGAGGTGTTGAACTCAGGGAGGCCGATCCGAATAGGGTCCGGGAGGGGGACGTCTTCTATATAAAACAATTCTGAAGGCCAGTCTTCGGACGTCTTCTTTGGGGTTACGGATAGATATCCGGTCCCGGCAATACGCCACACTTCGGCTCCGCCCACTTGATATATTAACCCCTCCTGAGAACGGGGCACCAGACAGAACAACTTCTTCCACAACGCGAAATGAGCCTCACGGCCCAAAAACAGCTCACAAAGGGCTACGAAGCCCGCGATATGCAATATGGAGGCAGGCGTAAGGTTGTGCAACTAGAGGCCGTAGAACTCCAAGAGCCCCCAGAGAAATGAATGAATTGGAAATCCGAGCCCTCTTACCAAATGAGGGACAAGGCATACCTGCTCTCCCTTGGAGGGGTTGGGAAGGCTCTCCTCTTGCTCTCCGCCATTATAGGTGGCAAGCCCGGCTCGAACCGGGACCATGTATGCTGGGGGAAGAAATCCCTTGGCCTGAAGCATCACTAATTTGTCATGTGGGACGGAACATCTCTCCCAATCTCCGGGCTTGGGGCTAGGGGAGCGAGAGGAGGAGCTGCGTTGACCAGCCATGTTGGAACGGATCTCTGTCGAATGCGCTCCGATGAAGGCTCACCAAGGGAGGATGGTGTGATTTGGATCTAAATCCTCATCTCTTTAATAGACAGCTCATTCGCACAGCTACGGGGGTAAAATTAAAAACACCCTGGCTCTTCGCATTTGCTCGACACATGGAAAGTGGCCATTATTGGGCGTGGAAGCCAAGGAGCGCAACATTCACGAGAAGTCGGACACTATTTAAACAGGTACACGGAATTTGGAGAGGAACCCACCTTGCAATGCCGAAGACAATCTGCGCGCCGGACTCATCGTCATTGAAGCCTGGTTCGAGGGCTACTGAGGGAGTCCTGGATTAGGGGGTCTCCGGACAGCCGGACTATATCCTTTGGTCGGACTGTTGGACTATGAAGATACAAGATTGAAGACTTTGTCCCGTGTCCGGATGGGGCTCTACTTGGCGTGGAAGGCAAGCTAGGCAATACGGATATGGATATCTCCTCCTTTGTAACCGACCTTGTGTAACCCTAACCCTCTCCGGTGTCTATATAAACCGGAGGGTTTTAGTCCGTAGAATATCAACTTCAACATACAATCAAACCATAGGCTAGCTTCTAGGGTTTAGCCTCTCTGATCTCGTGGTAGATGTACTCTTGTACTACCCATATCATCAATATTAATCAAGCAGGACGTAGGGTTTTACCTCCATCGAAAGGGCCCGAACCTGGGTAAAACATTGTGTCCCCTGCCTCCTGTTACCATCCGGCCTAGACGCACAATTCGGGACCCCCTACCCGAGATCCGCCGGTTTTGACACCGACAGGGGCCAAACCCCGGAGACGCATGCCGCCTCTTCGGACATGCCACCACACCACCCCGCATGTATGAGGGGCCGGTGCGACGCTCCGGTGGCATTGCTACCCCCCCCCAGGGCCCCCGTCCCGCCTAACCCTCGAGCGGTTGACCACGAGATCTAGCTCTTTGACTTTCCACGGACGGGCTTTGAACAGTGGACCTCTCCACCCGGTTGTGTCAGGTCAGCTCAGAGGGACATCTGGAAGCAACATCCGGGCCAAACCACAGCTACATCCCCTCCGTGTAGACCCGACGCGTCCGTTTCCCCCCTCCAGGTGCCAGCGGCGGGCAGGCTTTGACTTTGCACGGACGGGCTTTGACCAGTGGACCTCTCCACCCGGTTGTGTTAGGTCAGCCCATAGGAACACTTTGGAGCAACATCCGGGCTAGACCCACAGCAAGATCTCCTCCGTGTAGACCCGATGCGTCCGTTTCCCCCCTCCATGTGCCGGCGGTGGCAACGTCCATGAGGGGGGCCAAACCCCAGAGACGCGTGCCGCCTCTTCGGACATGCCACCACACCACCCAGCATGTATGAGGGGTCGGTGTGACGCTCCAGTGGCATTGCTACCCCCCAGGGCCCCCGTCCCGCCTAACCCTGGAGCGGTTGACCACGAGATCTAGCACTTTGACTTTCCACGGACGGGCTTTGAACAGTGGACCTCTCCACCCGGTTGTGTCAGGTCAGCTCAGAGGGACACCTGGAAGCAACATCCGGGCCAAACCGACAGCAAGATCCCCTCTGTGTCGACCCGACGCGTCCGTTTCCCCCCTCCAGGTGCCGGTGGTGGCGCCGTCCATGACGGGGGCCACGCCCCGGAGACATGTGTCACCTTTTTGGACATGCCACCACACCACCCCGCATGTATGAGGAACCGGTGCGATGCTCCGGTGGCATTGCTACCCCCCCCCCCCCCAGGGCCCCCGTCCCGCAGAACCCTGGAGTGGTTGACCACGAGACCTAGCCCTTTGACTTTCCACGGACGGGCTTTGAAAAATGGACCACTCACCCGGTTGTGTCGGGTCAGCTCAGAGGGACACCTGGAAGCAACATCCGGGCCAAACCGGCAGCTACATCCCCTCCGTGTAGACCCGACGCGTCCATTTCCCCCTCCAGGTGCCGGCGGCGGGCGGGCTTTGACTTTGCACTGACGGGCTTTGACCAGTGGACCTGTCCACCCGGTTTTGTTAGGTCAGCCGATAGGAACACTTTGGAGCAACATCCGGGCCAGACCCACAACAAGATCCCCTCCGTGTAGACCTGACGCGTCCGTTTCCCCCCTCCAGGTGCCGGCGGTGGCGCCCTCCGTGAGGGGGGCCAAAACCCGAAGACGCGTGCCGCCTCTTAGGACATGCCACCACACCACCCCGCATGTATGAGGGGCCGGTGCGACGCTCCGGTGGCATTGCTACCCCCCCCCCCCAGGGCCCCCGTCCCGCCTAACCCTGGAGCGGTTGACCACGAGATCTAGCTCTTTGACTTTCCACGGACGGGCTTTGAACAGTGGACCTCTCCACCCGGTTGTGTCAAGTCAGCTCAGAGGGACACCTGGAAGCAACATCCGGGCCAAACCACAGCTACATCCCCTCCGTGTAGACCCGACGTGTCCGTTTCCCCCCTCCACATGCCACCGGCGGGCGGGCTTTGACTTTCCACGGACGGTCTTTGAACAGTGGACCTCTCCACCCGGTTGTGTCAGGTCAGCTTAGAGGGACACCTGGAAGCAACATCCGGGCCAAACCGACAGCTACATCCCCTCTGTGTAGACCCGACGCGTCCATTTCCCCCTTCAGGTGACAGCGGTGGCGCCGTCCGTGAGGGGGGCCAAACCCCGGAGACGCGTGCCACCTCTTCGGACATGCCACCACACCACCCCGCATGTATGAGGGGCCGGTGCGACGCTCCGGTGGCATTGCTACCCCCCAGGGCCCCCGTCCCGCCTAACCCTAGAGCGGTTGACCACGAGATTTGGCCCTTTGACTTTCCACGGAAGGGCTTTGAACAGTGGACCTCTCCACCCGGTTGTGTCAGGTCAGCTCAGAGGGACACCTGGAAGCAACATCCGGGCCAAACCACAGCTACATCCCCTCCGTGTAGACCTGGCGCGTCCGTTTCCCCCCTCCACATGTCGGCGGCGGGCGGGCTTTGACTTTGCACGGACGGGCTTTGACCAGTGGACCTCTCCACCCGGTTTTGTTAGGTCAGCCCATAGGAACACTTTGGAGCAACCTCCAGGCCAGACCCACAGCAAGATCCCCTCCGTGTAGACCCGACGCGTCCGTTTCCCCCCTCCAGGTGCCGGCGGTGGCGCCGTTCGTGAGAGGGGCCAAACTCCGGAGACGCGTGCCGCCTCTTCTGACATGCCACCACACCACCCCGCATGTATGAGGGGCCGGTGCAACGCTCCGGTGGCATTGCTACCCCCCCCCCCCCCCCGAGGGCCCCCGTCCCGCCTAACCCTGGAGCGGTTGACCACGAGATCTAGCTCTTTGACTTTCCACGGACGGGCTTTGAACAGTGGACCTCTCCACCCGGTTGTGTGAGGACAGCTCAGAGGGACACCTGGAAGCAACATCCGAGCCAAACCGACAGCTACATCCCCTCCATGTAGACCCGATGCGTCCGTTTTCCCCCTCCAGGTGCCGGCGGCGCCGCCGTCCGTTAGGGGGGCCACGCCCTGGAGATGCATGCCGCCTCTGCGAACATGCCACAGCACCACCCGGTTGTGGTAGGTCATCCCATAGAAACACTTGGGAGCAATGTCCCCTCCGTATAGACCCGATGCGGTTGTTTCCGCCCTCCAGATGTTGGCGGCGGCGCCGTCCGTGAGGGGGCACACCGCGGACGTGAGGGGGTCACACTCCGGAGACGGGTGCCGGGCGTTTGCAACCGCCACTCAACTTCTGTCGCATAGCTGTTTTTGATTTTAATAAAATATAAGGACCTATATTCAAAAGAACATGACGGCACATTATTAATGTGCTCAAAAAAATACAAACTATATATATATATTCATAATCTATGGAAAAAATTACAAACTACATATATATTCATATAATACATAAAAAAGCATGAAAACATATTTTAAAAAAGCAAAAAAACATATGTAAAAAAGCATAAAAACATATGCAAAAAACCGTATGTTAAAAAAATAGCTATGCCGACGGCACAGAGACGGCAGATCTCTGGTGGGCGCCGTGCCGCGGATCGGTGACGTGGCACATATGCTAACGGCTGCCGTCAGCATACCTACGCCGCAGATCGGCGACGTGGCATGCGGAGATATGCCGACGGCCGCCCGTCCTGACCGTCGGCATAGGTTTGACGGCGTTAGCCGCGCGTCACTGGCGGGGTCGCCGGGCCCACAAGTATACCGACGGCTGTTGTATGCCTACGGCTGCTGCCGGCATGTCTGCACCTAGGTCGACGGCCGTTTTGTGCCGACGGCGGCCGTCGGCATAGATCCGTGTAACCCGACGGCCAGGCTAAGCCGACGGCCAGGGCTGGGCTGTCGGCATATCTCAAACTAGGCCGACGGCAGCAGTAGGCATAGGTTTGGCCGTCGGGGTAGGGCCGTTTTCCGGTAGTGCATGATGTATATTAGTTGGCAAATATTTTGAAAGCAGAACAAAAGCGACTGTTGATTTTAGCATCAGCACACAAATTAGTCACCTCAGCCTCAACAGTTAACAAGACAAGCATAGATTTCATGGAACCACAACTTCTGATCCTAACCGGTATACATCAATACAAAAAAGAACAGGCCAGAAGGCTCATACTTGATCCAGTCCAAAGATATTGAAGCTCATGAGGATACGCCGTCTAGGCAGAAATAGGCAGGATCTCACTCAACGGCCATTAGATAACACAATAACCTTCTAGAGCCAGAAAAAAGGTATGCTGAACATGACTTTGCTTGACCCAACATTTAGAGATACAGGGGTTTCAGCGACCAATGCGAAAATTCACAGCATAACTTTCTAAAGCCGAATAGAAGGTATGCTGTACAAGACTTCGCTTGAGCCGCCATTTTGTCATACGGGGGTTTTCACCAATATTGAAATTTTCAAGCATTTCTCCATCACTGTCAACGTGAATCATATACTGACCAAGAAGGAGCAGCACCAGCACGCCATCATCCCCAGAAATAAGTCCAAACAGTACTCATCGTGGTTCCAAAACTGATCCCTGATTTCTGCAAGCGGCAATTTGATTCGATGCTTTTTTTCCCAAACCTCTCTTTCGTAGTTCCGCAACACCCATATATCAATAGTTTCTTTTTCTTTCAGAAAGAGTTCCACATAAATTTCTTTCGTGGCATAGTTACGCGTGTAGATGCCGAGTGTACTATCCATATCAAACATGTTTGCTTGGGTGGAAACAACTGGAGCACGCATCCGCCGGAATGACTCAGCTACGGTGTCGAATACGATCACCGGTTTGCTGTCCCTCTGATGCTGTTGGCTGCTTTCACTCAGATAAACCTCTGAGTACCAATGCAGGCTACCATGCACTTGGACAGGTATGTTGAAGCACCATGACGCTGCCTCCGGCCACCCGATGTACCTCGGTGACTGCTTGGAGCCCAACGAGAAGACATAGCAGCCAATTTGGCCTTCAGACAACTTCATGTCGATTGCAGTAGCAGCCGGTACTCACCGGTGGGTCGGTGGGCGTACATCCCAACGATGTGGAAGTCCCACGATGGACACCGGAGGGAGGCATGCTCACGCGTGACAGGGTTGCAGACAAACAAGGTGCGAGAGGGAGCTTCGGCATGGATGTCGAACTTGGAGAGAACGAGGAGGCCATCGCAGGAGGCCTCCAGCCTCCAGGTCGAAGGAGTTGTCAATCCAGGCCACGGTGTGGACGTCGTCGGCCCGGTGGTCGAATACGCAGATCTGGTCGCTGACGAGGAAGACGGGGAGGGCGGGCATCTCCTTCGGTAGGCCGCGGCGGCGGAGAGGTGTCGCTCCTGCTGCCCTTGTGGCCTTCCCCATGGTCGCCGCCGATCTGGAGAGGAATGTAGTGACCTTTCGGGAAAACTTGGACTGGGTTTAACAGAAGTGCTTGGGCTGGTCTGGTCTGGGCTCAAGATGGCAATGGGGCCCCGAAACCCACGTCCCTGCGGGTTTTACCCTATTAGAGGACGGGGATGGCGTCTTTTTAACCCCGCAGGGCTGTTGTTGGGTAAAGAATAAAACCCGACACATTTCACGGGTTCAAACCCGTTTCAACAATACCCGAACCTGAAACCCGCCATCCCCGTCAAAATACTACAATAAGCGTATTCGAGGAGTACAATCTTGAGAGTGATGATGATCATGGATAACCATTTTGCTCATTCTCTTCTTTGCAAACTCCAGTCCTTATGTCACTCTTCAATGAACGTGTTGCTCAAAAATGGCCAACATTCGAGCTAGACCATTAACTTGGAAGATGAACTAGTTCCAATGTTCAAACATAAATTCAGTGTGTTACATTGGTGGAAAGTTGGTGGAACACGCTATCCATCTTTGAGGCTGCTAGCGCGTGAATTTTCGCAACTCCAGTCAGCACGGTTGCCTCAGAATCAACATTTAGTACAAGTGGTAGAGTTCTAGTTCTAAGAGGTAGAGCTAGAAAACCCGATGGGTTTAGGAGACGGGTAAAAAGCTAGCCCGCGCACGGTGACGGTGACGGAGATGGGTTTGTGATTTTCTCATGGGGATGGGTTTGGGAAGGCAAAACCCGATGGGTTTCGTCCCCGTTGCCATCTTGAGTCTAGGCTGGGTTAATCCCTGGTCCGTTTGCAACTTGGAAAGGAAAAAGTTTCTCAAAAAAGAACTTGGAAAGAAAAAAATACTAGAAATACTCCAGTTTTATTAGGGATCAGTTACACTACATAGAAAAAATCATTGCCAGAAGTATGGCGTGCAATAAATAAAACCAATGCCAGATTGCCATTCCAAAAAAGATAAAAGATATTTGTGGAAAGAAATCATGCTACCACTAACAAATCGGAAAAGAATTCTATGAGACCAGGTCTCACGCGAGACCCATCCTGATGAATGACACGTGGTATTCACAAATCACAAAGCATCCCCCACCCCTCACTTAAAATCAGGGGGAGAGATTAAATGCTTTGTGATTTGTGAATGTCACGTGTCATCCATCAAGACGGGTCTCACCTGCTAATCGTGAGACCTGGTCTCATATAATTTTTTTCCCTAACAAATCCGTGCAAGTAATTTGGGATGTTTTTTGACAGGCCGATGGCGATTGCATATGTGCTTGTGTGATGGTTATTTTTCTTTTACAATTTGTTTCACTTTACTAAAAACAAGCCACAATACATGTTTCTTCCCTTTCGCATTTCTTCTTGATGAAAAGACAAGGTTCTCTTCATATTCTCGAAAAAAAGGGAACCCTTTTTGGATCACTGAATAGATGAGATGGGGCCCCATATCAGAGATAAAAAAATAATGTGTGTTTGCATCTTTTATTTGCATAATAAACGAAACGTCACTCCACCACATCATTTTTTTTGCGGGTGCTAAGCTAAATTGTTTCTCTGCTAAAAAAAAGGAGTTTTTGCAAAGAGAAAAGAGTTGAATTGGCTTGGGATGCATTTTTTACAGGTCGTGCATACATATTTGGGGTGGGGATTACACATATTAGTGGAAATAAGCCTTTTTCCAGCATGAAATCTCTAACCGGGAGAGAAGAATGGGCGAGGAGAGCTATTATGTTTGAAAAATATGTCGGCATCGTTTTGTGAGAATTGTGAGAAAGGCTTTATCCCAAAACCTAACCAGGAGAGAAGAATGGCAAGGAGAGCTATGCGTGTTTCAACAATATGGCAGTGTTTTCTCACAGCGATGCCATTTCGTTATAATTCATGAGGGCATAGTGTGCATGGTGTGTGATACCTTTCCTTTGAAATATAATACTAGGTTTAATTTCTCCAAAATTCATGTATGAAATGTTCTAGATGGGGGAATTATGGGGATAGGTTGGATTTTTTTTCAAAAAGGAGGATGAGCCCCAGCCTCTGCATCTGGAAGATGCATGCAACCATTTTATTCACAAAGACCTTACAAAGTAATACATGTACATCAGGTAGTCTGAAGCCATCATCTTAGTAACATATGTCGCTACTCTTATCCACTTGATGAAGGTGTGCCGATAGTCCGAGCCTAATACCAAACAGACATCGCACAAATGCCTAACATCTAAAGCCGGAGGCCCTAACCAAGCCACATGCTGGGTTTGGGCGCAAACCGGTCCGACGCACTCACATATGTCATCGCCGCCGTTTTTCACTGATCCATCTTCAGAGCAGGTACTTACGCATCAACCTTGCCAGGCCTGTCGTCGACGACCCCATGGCGCCAGACAATGCCTCCCCTTTCACACATCCATCATCACACATCCGTCGCCGAGGCCCTGCCGCACGACGCTGTCGAGACTCCACGTCGGCGATGCGTCACATGGAATGTCGTTCCACCTCTGGGACCGTTCACTAGTCCCTCAAGCCACTGCACACCTCCAAGAATGACTTCCCCAAGGAGGGAACGACACAAGTGCGCCCCCATCATCTGATAGACTGATCTTGGGTTTCCCTCAGAGGTAGCGGAAGAAGTTGGGAGCTTCACCTTGATGATGCCTTCAAGAAGGAAACAACGCCGAGGGCGTCACAATCACCGGCTCCGGCCACCGGCCGGAGACCAGGTTTTCACACGGATCTGTCCCATGAGTATCCAACCGACAACATGTGCACCATTCAGACTGCGTTCAAAGCCCCATCCAGATCCGGCGACCATCCAGAACGCACTGCCAGCATGGGAGCCTTGGCACACCAGCCACTGCCTACGTGTGCAACCACTGGAGCCTGGGAGAAGGGCCGCCACCCTACTTAGCCAAACCACGAGAGCCGCCGAGATGAATCCCGCGCGCTTGTCATCGTCTCTGATCCGATCTAGTCCGGAGCCAAAGACACCAGATCGCTAGCGCAGATCCACCTTGGACAGGCACATCGCCATGCCATGCCGCCGTGAGAGGCCTGGGCTTCACCTACCACCACCTTCCAGGGTAGCCGCCCCGGGTTGCCACCGCCACGAAGTCCTCCACGCCGCCGCATCACCCGCGCAGGCACCCCACGCCGGCGAGCCACCGTGCCGCGGCACCCCGTGCCGCCCCAGGCCCGAGGAGGCCTGCCTGCGCCGCCCCATCATGCATGGGGAAGAAGACGCCCCGCCGCCGCCGGTCGGGCTTTGCCCGGCCGCGCCCTTGGGCGGTGGCGAGAGAGAGGGAGGCAGGAGGAAGAGACCGACGGCACAGATGGGAGGCTCCTCCCCGTCGCCTCGCAGGAGGGTTAGATCGCGAGAGTTTGGGTCGCAGGGAGAAAGTCCGCTCTCAGTAATGACATCCTCAGGATATGGTTGGATGGCCGGATGTCCATGGACACGTCCGAGCGTGTCCGCGAACTTGGGAGCAACCGTTTGGTGATTGCCGCTGAGGATGCTCTGAACCCTCGCTGGGCCTGTAAAATGCATCAAAAAAGTATATAGTAGAGAGAGCCTTTTTTTTGAAGATCACACAGAGAGCCTTGTTATTGCTATCATGAGAATTTTCCTGGCCTGAGCCTTTTTGAAGTACTCCAGTTTTAGTAGGCACCTTTGTGATTGCAGAGGCACTTATGTGCTGATGTTTCTGGTTCTTCGCATAAGCGATATTTCCCCCTTTTCCTTTTTTTTATGACTTACCAAAAACAAGTCATGCATACACAAGTAATTGCGTTGAGTCGCTCAAATAACACTGGTACCAGGTACTACTTAAGACTGAACACAATGATCTCCAGTAGATGATAAGACCATGGTTTTCACTAGTGTTGACACGCTATAGCATGGTCTTTACCTCCTGTTCAATATAGCCCACCCACTTGTCTGGTCTATAGCATGGTCTCTGCATGATTACTTTTGCAGCATCACAAGGTCATTTTGAGATCTCGAGATGGAGTTCAGTTCTAAACCACATTGATTCATACTCTGAACATGATAGGGTAACTATGAAGCACAAGACCTGCCCAACAAAAATATGTAAACATCTGAATCTACCAAACCCATCTAGAAACAACAGAAACAAATTGTGTCAGAAACTTTGATACAGTAGCAACTGTAAAGCACAACACCTGCCCCGCAGAAACATGTTAGCATCTGAATCTACCAAACGTGTCTAGAAACGGCAAAAGACAAATTATGTCCAGAATATGCACGACAAGATGACATTATTAGCAGCAATTGTGCTACAACATCCGCATGAAGCATTTGTCCAAAAAGGTCAACAACTGAACTGAAACAATAAGAGATAATAACTGCAAAGCGTGCAACAGAGAAATGCAGTAAGATATTCATGGATTTTCAAGTTGCAGTACAGTACCACTCTTTTTCTAGAAGAATACTACTGGTTTACTACAGCCATGTCCAATTAGCGCTATAGTGGTGATCTTACTTTCCATAAGACCTACCTAACCATCTCCATTGTTATCTGAAGATTTGGAACCATTGTGTTAGAGTAAAGCACCAAGTTCTGCAACAAAGAAAACTGTTCTAACCTATCATGGCAGACAGACGTAAAATGGCCAACCGTTTGACCATCAGTTCCCAGAACTGCGTATTGCTACAATCCAATACATGATCCTACATAGGCCAAGCTTGATTTAAAGAGAGAAGCACATCATCCGCCCTCATATCCTTGTTACAACCAGCAACACAGAAAATCAATGTTCATAGTGGTAGATGCAATGGATAGATGCATTAAGATAACTGAATTATAGCAGAATACTTCGTTCAGAAGTTGACTATGATACAACGTTCAAGCATTTAATTTGATCAGTAGTGCTCCAAGCTACTCCCTCCGTCCCAAAACAAGTGTCTCAACTTTGTGCTAATTTTAGTACAAAATTGTACAAAGCTTGAGACACTTATTTTGAGTATTCTACAAGGCAGGTGCAGCTTGCCAGTCAGTAAACAGAAAAATCTGTCACTTCTCTTTGTCAGCTACAACAAAGGGTACGAACAGCAAACACACTAAAAGTTGACTAGTAACTAGACCACTGGTCAAGAGGTCAAATCAATTCTCCAGTTCAAGAAATAGTGATATGAGGCATAAAGGTTGCTAATTGTCAAGTCACTTCTGATCAACACAAAAAGAAGAAATTAGCAGGCTTGTCTTGACCCAATCCATGGACATAGCAGCTCATGAGGATACAACAACGAGGCCGCTTAGAAGCACCACCGAAAATGAATATTATCTGAACTCATCCCATCCTTATCCTCTGAACCTAAGCCCCTGTTCGTCCCGTTCTCACCCCCTTTTCCTAATTGTGATTACTTTCTAAGAGAGGGACATCACAAATTGGTAATCAAAGTTTGTGTTTCGGTCCGTCGCGTGCTTCGTATTCCTGAGATTTTAGTGGTAACATCGACTAACTGGTTGGAGTTCATCCTCCAGATCGAACTCCCGTTCGTCCTCTTTGCACCGTCAGTTAGAATAGAGGCTAGAAACAGAGAAACACCCCAAAATTGACTATTAAGAAGACCACTAGATAAGAAGGTAAAGTCAGTTCTTCAGTTCAGGAAGTGGGACATGAGGCATATAGCTTGCAAATAATTGAGTACTAAGAAGGCCACTTGATAAATAAAATAAAGCTAAGTCAATTCTTCAGCCCAATAAAATAGATACATGATGCATATTAGTTGGCAAATATTTTAAAAGCAGAGCAAAATTGATTGTTCATTCTAGCATCAAGTCACACTTAGTCACTTCAGCCCAAAAAGTTAACAAGACAAGCATAGATTAATTGAACCACATAACAGTCAGAGCTTCTGACCATATTTTGATTACAATAATGCAAAACAAAAAACAGGGCAGCAGGCTCATACTTGATCTGATCCAAAGATATTCCACGAAAACTAGGCACAAAAGAAAGAATTCACTCAACAACCGTCAGATCAAAGGAAAAATGTTCACACCATTAACCTTCCAGAGCCGGAAAAAAAAGGTATGCTGAACAAAACTTTGCTTGAGCCAGTACTCGGAGATACGTAAGTTTCGGCAACCAAGGTGAACCATTCACAGCATAACCTTCTAGAGCCGGAAAGAATGTATGCTGAACAAGACTTTGCTTGAGCAGCCATTTAGTCATACAGGGGTTTTCTCGACCGATATTGGAATTTTCAAGCAATTTTCCATTGCTGTCAACACGAATCAGATACCGACCAAGAAGGAGCAGCATGAACACGTCACCATCCCCAGAAACAACTTCCAAACAATAATCATCGTGGTTCCCAAAATCATCCCGTATTTCTGCAAGCGGCAATTTGATTCTGTACTTTTTGTCCCAAACCTCACTTTCGTAGTTCCGCAGCACCCATATACCAATAGTTTCTTTTTCTTTCATAAAGGGATCCACATCAATTTGTTTCATCTCATAGTTACGCCTGTAGATGCCGAGCGTGCCATCCATGTCAAAGATAGTTGCCTGGGTGGAAACAACTGGAGCATGCATCCACCGGAACGACTCATCTATGGTGTCGAATACTATTACCGGTGTGTTGTCCCTCTGATGCTGCGGTGGGTTGCTTTTACCCAGATAAAACTGTGAGTACCAATGCAAGCTATCATGCACTCGGACAGGTACGTCGAAGGTCCACGACCCTGTCTCCGGCCACCCGATGTACCTCGGTGGCTGGTCGGAGCCCAACAGAAAGACATAGCAGCCAATTTGGCCTTCAGACAACTTCATGTCGATTGTCCGTTGCAGTATCAACCTGTACTCGCCGGTGGGTCGGTGGGCATACATCCCCAAGATGTGGAAGTCCCACGGTGGACACCTGAGTGGGGCATGCTCACGCGTGGCCGGGTTGCAGACGGAGAAGCTGCGAAAGCGAGCAGTGTAGTCGAACTTGGAGAGAACGAGGAGGCCGTCGCAGGAGGCCTCCAGATCAAAGGCCTCGTCAAGCTGGGCAACGGTCTGGACATCATTGGCCCAGTGGTCGAAGGCGCTGATGTTATGGCAGGGGACGCCGAAGATCTCTTCGCCGGCGAGGAAGACGGGGTGGGCATAAAATGGCACCGCGGTGATACCTTTCCTTTGGAAATATGGTACTAGGTTTAATTTTGTCCGAAATTCATGTTTGAAATGTTCCAGATGGTGGAAATTATGGGGATAATGTTGGATGGCCAGCGTCTGGCCGGATGTCCACGGACACGTCCGAACGTGTCCGGGAACTTGGGGGTAACTGTTTGGCGATTGCCATTGAGGATGCTCTGAACCCTGACTGGTATCAGTTTATGAAATACTAGTATGAGGTTGCAGTTTGGTTTCGCATGCTGGCCTGTAAAATGCACCAACACAGTATGTAATGTAGAGATACTTTTTTTCGGAGATCATATAAAGAACCTTGTTGCTAGCATGATGTTTTTGCAGGCCTGAGATAAATAAACCTAAGCCTTGAAGTAGTCCAGTTTCAGTAGGCACCTTTTGTGTTGTGTGCTGATGTTTCTGGTTCTTCACATAAGTGACATTTGCCCCTTTTCCTTTTCTTTTTTTCGAACTACCAAAAATAGGTCACACATGCACATGTTTCTTCGCGTGAAATGCATCAGTATGGTATAAAAGTATAGGGAGCCTGATAATTGCGTTGAGTCACAGAAATAACACTGGTACTACGTAAGACTGAACACAATGATTTCACTAGTGTAGACATACTATAGCATGGCCTTCAGTAGTTGTGCGTGTACGTACCTCCTGTTCAATATAGCTCACCCACTGGTCTGGTCAGTGTTACTTTCAAGTTGTGATTACTTTAGTAAGTATATGATATACTAGTAAATTTGAAGTACAAGACCTGCCCAGCACAAATTTGTAAACATCTGAATCTACCAAACCCATCTAGAAATAGCAAAAACAAACTGTAAAGTACGGCACCTGCCCGGCAGAAACATGTTTGCATCTGAATCTAGCAAACGCGCCTAGAAACGGCAAAAACCAAATTGTGCCCAGAACTTCTGTATGCACAGCACAGCTGACATTATTAACAGCAATTGTGCTACAACATCCGCATGAAACATTTATACAAAAAGGTCAACAGAGTAAGAGATAATAACTGCAAAGCGTGCAGCAGACAAATGCAATAGGATAATCATAGATTTCAGGTTGTAATACATTACCGCCCTTTTTCTAGAAGAATATTACTACAACCATGTCCAATTAGTGGTGAGCTTAGTTTCCATAAGATCTACCTAACCATCTCCATTGTTATCTGAAGATTTGGAACCATTGTGTTAGAGTAAAGCACCAAATTCTGCAACAAATAAAACTGTCCTGTCATGGAAGACACATAAAACGGCCAATCGTTTGGCCATCAGCTCCCACAAATGCACATTGCTACAACCAGCAACTAATACAGAATCCTATATAGGCCAAGTTTGATTTAAAGAGAGAAGCACAGCATCTGCGCTCATATCCTCGTTACAACCAGCAACACAGAAAATCAATTTTCACGGTGGTAGATGCAATACATAGATGCAAGAAGAGAACTGAATTATAACAGAATACTTTGTTCAGAAGTTGACTATGATGCAACATTCAAGCATTTAATTTGATCAGTAGTGCTCCAAGCTATTCTAGAAGGCAGGTGCAGCTTGCCAGTCAGTAAACAGAAAAATTTGTCCCTTCCCTTTGTCAGCTACAACAAAGGGTATGAACAGCAAACACACTACAAGTTGACTAGTAAGAAGACCACTGATCAAGAGGTCAAATCAATTCTCCAATTGAAGAAATAGTGATATGAGGCATAAAGGTTGCTAAATATCAAGTACTGAGAAGACCACTAAATAAATCGAATAAAGCAGAGAACATGAGGCGGATCAGCTGTCAAACATTTCAAAACCAGAGCAAAAAGAAGAAATTAGCAGGCTCGTCTTGATCCAATCCATGGACATTGCAGCTCGTGAGGATACAAAAACTAGGCTGCTAAGAAGCACCACCTCACTCAACAGCATTAGATGAATGGTGAAGCGTCCACAACACAACCTTCTGATGTCGTGAAGAAATCATGCGGAACAAGAGTTTGTTTGAGCTGATGTGTGCAGGCATTAAAGTCATGGAAGCTAGCAACCAATACTCCATCAGTGCCAACGTAAAACAGCCAATGACCAAAACTGACCAACAAGAGCACGTCACCATCACCAGAAGTAACGGCCGCATACCAATCACCATCGCCATCAAGGATTTCAAGCTTTCCCCTGATTTCTGTGATCGGCAATTCAACCCAATACTTTAAGTCCCAAAACTCATTTTCAGCCTTGAAAGGGGTTGCCTTAGGATATACCGACATGCGAATGCCGCCGACAATGTTACTTAGGATGCCACATCACACAAAACCACCTTCTAGTCCTCAGTTTACTTCGCAATAAGCCAATGATATTTTTTTATGGTTTCGCTTTACCAAAACAAGCTACACCTATAATGACTGTTTGCAATAGCATTCCTTCTTAGTTAATCAATCAAGTCTCTAAAACATCCTATATTAGTTTATAGAGGAAGTAGTTTCTGCCAGGTTCTTGAATGGTTTTTTATTTCTTTTCCTTATTTTTTGCCTTTGATTTGTCGAGAAATGTGTATCTTTATTTATGCACTAAACAACGTGTCGCCACCCTTGAATTCGAGCCGGAGAATACTTGCACCACTTTTGGTAGTTCATGAGGTCTAGATTTTTCGATAGCGAGAAACAAGGGCAAGGTTGAAAAACATCTCTAGAACATTACTTGAAGGGTTAAATAGTAGCAAAGGACACTCCCGTGATTTCCAGTAGCAGTGTTTTTATCTTTTTGACAGCAACCAGTTTACATAGTAGCAGCAATGGGAATTCCCGGGATGCATTATCTTCACCCTAGTGGGTTCTTCGGTGAATATATTTAGCCCAGCAATGCTACTATCAGAGAGGGCGCCCTGGTGTCCGAAGAGAAGGCCGCAGCAGCAGATGAGAGAGAAGCTGCAACAGAAGCATCAATTCTGAGTTTCAGACGTGCTCAGTCTAAAACAAAAGAGTTTCAGAGGTACACTAGTATATGCTCGACTGCTCCATCTCTTTGAGTTTCAGAGTAAGCGATTAATATTTAACACCTAACACTAGTCGAGATTGGGTTCAGTTCTACCAAGCGAATGTACTGCTCTACCACCGGTGTGTGCTACTTTCACCTACTTACTGTTGCAGCACTACGAGCATGGTTTGAGCTGTCGAGATTGTGTTCAGTTCTAAACCACCATTGTTTCATAGTACTCTGAACAGGATATGGGAACCGTAAAGTACAACACCTCACCCAGGAGTATTACAACAATAGATGCAACATTACACTCATACCATGTTCTAAAACGGCCGCAGCATACACCAGTTCCACGGATCACCAGCAAGCAAATCCGAAACCCGTTTCACGCCTACAACAAGACATTGCAAAATGAACAAATCCAACAGGGAACAACGATGCACCAGCAGAGTGGATTACTAAGAAGTAGGTAATACAAGGAAAATCAACAAAACAAAAGGCCAGATTGAAAACAGGAACAATTTTACTTATCGAAAGCTCACTGTCCACAAAGTAGAAACACGATTTGTCAGCGCCTTTATAACATTTGTTGCAAGGTCAGTTGAGAATCTGGGACATTGGTGGTATAGCTGTAGAGAAGCAGGATGATCCTGAAAGGACGGCCGGCGGCAAGGGAAGTTGTTGTCCCACTTCACGAAATCAAAGATCTCTAGTTTCTGTAGTCGGTGTCCAGTGCAGTCCCAGTCTTTTCTAGAAGAATACCACACTAACTCGCTAAATTTAATTTAACTAGTATGATGCAACATGGAAGCATTTAATTTAACTAGTAGTGCTCCAAGGTCTTTTACAAGTCAAGTGCAATTTGCAGGTCAGGAAGGAGGAAAATTTGCCTCTTTTCATTGCCAGCTGCAACAATGGGTCGGAACAGGAAACTCGCTAAAACTGACTATTAGGAAGGCCATTAGATTAAGTGGTAAAATCAATTCTTCAGTCAAAGAGATAGGGATATGATCCAGTCCACTCATACACCTGCCCGGAAAGATCCAATCCACTCATAAGATACTCTGGACAGGTTATAGTGACCATAAAGTACCACACCTGCCCTGCAGAGATATGTTAACATCAGAATCTACACAGCACAGCTGAAGTCATTAACCGAAATTGTGCTACAAACTGTGTTTCTGCAGTAGTGCAAAGCAAGAATTACAAAAATAGACGCAACATTACGCTTGCATCTTGTTCTAAGCCCCACTGCAGCACACATCAGTTCGATGGATCACAACTAAGAAAAATCCTAAACCCGTTTCTCGCCTAGAACAAGACATTGCAAAATGAACAAAGCCAACATGGAAGAACAAGGCACAGTGTCAAAGATTCAACTGCAGATTCAGAATTCAGAAAGGGAAAAAGTGATCCAACACTTTCTAATGCACAAAATAAGCAGCAGACTGCATTGCTAAGACGCAGGCAATGCAAGGGAAGAACAAGTTGATAGACAGACAAAAGGAAAAATCAAGCAGTGAAATTGATAAAGCATTAGGTTATTGATATTATTGCCCTAATTAAGACAACAAACAGTAGTTCCACTTCTGCCACAGGTGATCTCACCTAGAGTCAACCTGTTTCTTGCTTGCTCGGAACAAGTCAAGGTATAAGAAATTAACAAAACAAACGACCACAGTCAAAACAGGAACAGTTTTGCTAATGAAAAGCCTAATTATACAGAACACTAACCAGATGCACCAGATGCATGAAGAAAACATAATTATTTTCGAAACGGGGCAGTAGCCCATTGGCTAGGGTCACAGTGTGCGCCCAGCAACCAGAGTTCAACTCCTGTGTGGAGCGAATGTCTCGGATTCTCACTAAGGACACACATATGTCGGCTCTTTCCTGTCCGTTCAACCAAATTTTCACCTACCTGACCGTTTCGAAGAGAACATAATTATAACAGAACGCTTCATTGAAAAGTTGACTATTATGATGCAATACGGAAGCATTTAATTTAACCAGTAGTGCTCCAAGGTCTTCCAGAAGTCTGGTGCAACCTGCAAATCAGGAAGGAGGAGAATCTGCCTCTTTTTGTTGCCAGCTACAACAAAGGGTCGAAACAGGAAACAACTAAAAAACTGACTATTAAGAAGGCCAGTGGATAAAGTGGTAAAATCAATTCTTCAGTTCAAGAGATAGGGATATATATGAGGAATATATATAGATAGCAAAAAAATGAGTACTGAGAAGACCACTAGAAAATAGAGACATGCGGCAGAACAGTTGGAAGATACTTCAAAAGCAGATCCAAATGTCATGGTAATTTTAACATCAACATAAACAGTTGTCACTTTATCCCGAAAGGATATCGAAACAAGCATAGATTTCATGCAACCACATAACAAAAGTCACTTCAGATCATAACTTTGTATACAACAACACAAAAGGAAGAGCTCAGCAGGTTCATACTTGATCCAATTACTAGACATTGTAACTCATCAGGATATTAAGAACCTCGCCAAACATCTGTCAGATGAAAGGTGAAGCATCCACGGCATAGCCTTCCAGTGTCATGAAGAAATCATGCGGGACAAGAGTTTGTTTGAGCCGATGTTCACCAACATGTAAGTCTCGGAAGCTAGCAACCAGTTCGCCACCAGTGTCAACAAAAAACAGTCTATTACCAAAACTGACCAGCAAGAGCACGACCCCATCACCCGAAACAACTGTCACATACCAATAGCTATCACCATCAATGCCTTCAAACTTCCCCCAGATTTCTGCGGTTGGCAATTGAACCCGGTACTTTAAGTCCCAAATCTCACTTTCATAGTTCTGCAGCACCCATATATCGACAATGTTCTTTGCCTTGTTACAGCTATAGATACCAAGCATGTCATCCATCTCAAAGATACATGAGTAGTTGGTGGGAGCAAGGGTAGCACGTATCTGCCGAAACGACTCAGCTATCGTGTCAAATACAATTACTAGTTTTCTTTCAAGCTGAAAAAATTCAGTCTCCCCATACACCGGGGCATAACACACTGGGTGCCAATGCAAGCTATCACGGACCCGGACAGGCGCATGGAAGATCGCCAACTGCAATTTGGTCTTGGAGCACCCAATGTACCTAGGTGCCTCATCGGAGCCCAGCTCCAAGACATACCAACCAGTTCGGTCAGTAGACGAGTCCATGAAGCTCCTCCCTTGCAGTAACAACCGGTACTTGCCGGTAGGGCAGTGTGGGTACATCCCCAAGATGTTGAAGTCCTTGAGTGTCCGCCTGAGGGAGGCATGCTGACGAGTGACCGGGTTGCAGACGGTGAGGAGGGCGCGAGAGCCAGCCATCTCAGGAGGCTTGGAGAGAATGAGGAGGCCATCGCAGGAGGCCTCGAGCTTGAAGGGCTGGGAGAGAGCAAGCCGAGCGACGGTGTGGAGCTGGGAGGCGGCGTCTGCCCTGTGATCGAAGGTGAGGATGTTACGGTAACCGTCGCTGAAGAGGATGGGAAGGGCGGGCTGGCGGGCATGGTGGGAGAGGAGGAATCGGCGGTTAGTGATGGCGCAGCGCCAGTCGCGGCGGACGGCGCGGCTGCGGAGGATGGATTTGGGGTCGAGGCAGACGAGGATCTCCCATACCACGATCTCGTCTGGGAGGCCGGGGAGGAGGGTCGTCGCTGCTGCTGTCACGGCCTCCGCCATGGTTTCTGCTGCTGCCACGGCCTCCGCCATGGTTTCTGCTGCTGCCGCGGCCTCCGCCATGGTCGCCGGCTGGGTGGAGTTGTGCTGGTGTGGGTGTGGTGGCGGCGGAGGGGTTTCGAGGGAGAATGGGAATGGGGGTTTTTGTTTTGCCTTTTACAGGAAACTACTGGAATGGATAACCTAGGGTTCTGAAACGGGCTGCAGCCCAGACCCCAGTCTGAGTGAATCTGAAACATCCCTTTTGTTCTGAAAAAAGGCCTTTTAATTACTCGTGTTCTATCCCTTAAAAAAACTCATGTTATGATAATATACAATTGATCAGCAGCGTCTTGGAGTTTGCCATCTTAAGTTTATCTTCATATGGAACAATGATATTTTTTTCCCGATAATGATATTGCAACGATGAGTTTAACAAGAGTGGGAGTGAGAAAAATATAGGGGAGCAGACAGTAGCACACACGACTTACATCGAGGAACCCACCTTTGGCGAGCACAAATTCTTCCACCACTAGCGGGGAGGAGAAACCACCCAGGCGTACGAGCCCCGCCTTATATGGATATCGGGGTCTAGGGTTTATAGTATCCTAGTCAGTCAGGGTTACGGAGGAGTCCTCGTAGACGTCGTTTTTCTTGCCGTACACTCCAAGTCTTCTGAGTCCTTCTCTCTATAGGGCCCATGGCTGACACAACTGACCTAGGGGGCCTCGGGCCGCCCTACTTACTGTAAAGGGGGAGGAGAGGAGGCCGGCCCAAGGGGGGCGCGCCAAGGGGGGAGTCCTACTTGGACTCCCGGTCCAAGTAGGATTCAGCCCCCTCCTTTCCTTTCCGGAGAAGGGAGGAAAGGGAAAGAGATGGAGGAGAAGAAGGAAAGCCCCCCCCCCCCAACCCTAGTCCAATTCGGTTTGGGCTTGGGGGGGGGGGCCTCCCCCTGGCCGCTACCTCCTCTCTCCACTAGGGCCCATGAAGGCCCATTCACCCCCCCCCGGGGGTTTCCGGTAACCTCTCGGTACTCCGAAAAATGTCCGAACCTTTCTGAAACCATTCCGGTGTCCAAACATAACCTTTCAATATATCAATCTTTACGTCTCGACCATTTCGAGACTCCTCGTTGTTGGAAATATGCCCTAGAGGCAATAATAAAGTGGTTATTATTATATTTCCTTGTTCATGATAATTGTCTATTGTTCATGCTATAATTGTATTAACCGGAAATAATAATACATGTGTGAATACATAGACCACAACATGTCCCTAGTGAGCCTCTAGTTGATTAGCTCGTTGATCAATAGATGGTTGTGGTTTCCTAATCGTGGACATTGGATGTTGTTGATAATGGGATCACATCATTAGGAGAATGATGTGATGGACAAGACCCAATCTTAAGCATAGCACAAGACCGTGTAGTTCGTTTGCTAGAGCTTTTCTAATGTCAAGTATCGTTTCCTTAGACCATGAGATTGTGCAACTCCCGGATACTGTAGGAGTGCTTTGGGTGTATCAAACGTCACAACGTAACTGGATGACTATAAAGGTGCACTACAAGTATCTTCGAAAGTGTCTGTTGGGTTGGCACGAATCGAAACTGGGATTTGTCACTCCGTATGATGGAGAGATATCTCTGGGCCCACTCGGTAATGCATCATCATAACAAGCCAATGTGACTGGGGAGTTGGTCACGGGATCATGCGTTACGAAACGAGTAAAGAGACTTGCTAGTAACGAGATTGAACAAGGTATGAGGATACCGACGATTGAATCTTGGGCAAGTAACATACCGCTCACATACCGATGTGACCGGTAGTTGGCTTGACGAGACTCCTACTTTCTTGGTGTCCAGCCTTTTGGCCGATTGCTCCAAGAATGCGTTTACTCAATAAAGCTCTCCGAATTTTCCCGCAAAAAAATAGTAGTGTGGTTTTATTTTATGTTTTCCCTTTTATTTTCTGTTTTATTTTTCATTTTCAATTTTTTCCAGAAAACTATCGATCTATTCATCTTCAATCATGACATTGCAACAATCACCATAAATAATAAAAATTGCATCCAGATTCATCGGCCATCTAGCAACGACTACAAGCATTGAAGCGAGCCGAAGGTGCGTTGCAGTCATCGCCCCTCCCTCGCCGGTGCCGGGCACAACTTGTTGTAGCAGACTGCTAAGGCCCCATAGGACCAACGCACTAGAATAGCAACCGCCGCCGATGAAGACACATGACACAAAGACGAACAAAGATTGGATCCAAGTAGATCCACCAAAGACAACCACTGACCGAATAACGTGAGATCCGTTGGAGAGGCACCTCCACACTCCCTTCGACGATGCTAGACGTGCCAACGTGATGAGGACTATGCGGGAAGAATCTTATTCCATCTGCAGCGAGCCGTCACCGTCTCATCTCCTTTATTGAACAGGAGGACGATGCAGTCAGGGTGCGCGGCGGAGCTGTGGGTCAGGAGGCAGGTGCAACTGGTTGGGACATAGTGGTCGTCTTGTATGGGCGGGAGGGGTATGGTCTCTCCGGTGATCGGATGCCACAGCTAGGTCTCCCACGGGAAGGCGCCGTGCATGGATGATGAAGATCCAGCCCTACGGGGTGGCAAAGCAGATCTAGTTGTCCTTGGGGGATAACTACATGAACTTTATTAGTTTTTTAAATTTCATCCTCTTTACTAAAAAAATGCCATGCTCTTTATCATAAACTGCCATCCCTCTTGATAAATAAAAATGCCCTGTAACTGAAAAAAGTCCATGTTACTAATAAATAAAACTGCCATCCTCTAATAATAGAAAATGCCATGTTATTAATTATTAAAATGCCATGATCTCTGCTAAAAACATGTCATGTTTGGCATTCAAAAGGACCTGAAAAATGCCATGGTCTCTGCTAAAACAAATGCAATGTGTGGCACTAAAAAGGACCTGAAAAATGGCATGCACTTTACTAGAAAAAATGCCATGTGGGCTATTAAAACAAGGACCTATAAAAAATGACATGCTGCATATCATAAAAATGCACATGGCAAGCTTAGGGAAGAACTCCAAAAAAATGATATTTCTTCTACCAATAATTTTTTTGGCATTTTCGAATCTTTTTCAAATGAAGCATTATATCTTTTTTGAAATAGCTTCATAAGATATATAGAAACATGTTTAAACTGCAAATGTAGACAAAGCGCGCTATAGTACAGGTGGTAGGCGGTGCATGCCATAGGCCGGAGGTCTCTGGTTTGAGACCCCATGCTTGCATGTATTTTGGGACACAAAAAACAAAATGTTGGTTGGGAAACCTAAAGCTGCGACCTGCTCGAACTGACCTATGTGGCATCGGATGTGCGTCAAGATGCGTCTGATGGTGATGGGGCTGTTCACTGGGGTGGGCCTCCCAGCGAACGATCGCCAGATAACATTTCCATTTTATTTCCTGTTTTTCTTTCCTTTTCAGGTTTACATTTCATTTTCTTTTGGTTTACTTACATGTGTTTTGGTTTATTTTTGCACTTTTCTTTGTATTTTTTGTACCTTGTTGTATTTTTTTTTCAAAATGTTGCATTTAGAAAAATTATTTCATCTTTTAAAAAATACAACATATTCTAAATTACATGATTTTTTCTATAAATATGTGGATACTTTTTAAATTCTATGAATATACAAAAAATATGTTAGTCACTTTTATTTACAAGAATACAAGAACATGTTTACAAAAATACATGAACACTATTTTAAAATACATAAACATTTTAATGCTTTGTAAACAATTTAAAATTACATGAACCATTTTTGAAAAGACAAGAATATTTATTAAAACATATGATGACTTTTTTATAAATACAAAAATATCTATTAAAATACATTAATCTCGTTTGAAAATACATGGGAATTCTCTTAAATTATGGGGGAAATATCCACGACCACAGATACATTTTTTACATAAACATTCTTGATAATTGAGGCAATATTCAAAAATGATTTTTCTACCTGTGTGTCATGCATGGTTATTAGTCCATCATTCATGTGCAAACGCACAAGTAATAATGCAACACAAGCACCGCCAGGGCCAGATCTCACCAACTAGTGTGGCACATTGCCCCGCCATATCAGTATGGGACAGTCCAGATTTCTCGAATCGCCTCCAAACCGATTGCGACGTTGGGCATGATGTCAGCATGGAAAGTTGGCTCCTCTTCCGGTCCGCATTGCAAGCAGGTGGCAATTGGGTCAAGATGCCGATAACATTTGAGGTCCCTAGTCCACAACCCTTTGAGCAACTTCCATACACAAATTTACATCTTTTGTGGAACTAGGATTTTCCAAAACATTTTCTAGACAAGTAGGTCTCCACATGGCCTCGAGCTGGTCACCACACCCCCTAGTTCTTCAAGAGGGTCGCCACGGCTAGGTGATATGCGCTTTGCACCGAGAAAACTTCCATCCTTTTTCAGGTTGCCATGCTATAAAATCATCTCGCATCCGTGTTGATAGTTTGATATCTTAAATATTTCTTCTACATTAGCAGACATCAGGTATGAGATACTGGTTAAACCACTTTTCATCCCACGAACCTACATGACGAATAAATTGGGGACACCCTTGTAAACCTACACTGCCCTTGAGGTTTAAGAGCTCAAAGTGCCCCTCGGAATTCATGTGTCACGTCAAAACCTCACCTTGCGTCCATCACCATTTTTCCCGGAGGACTCCCTTCTTTAATAGTTCCAAACCATACTCAACCCCCTTCCAGACAGTCGACGAATTCCCCGTAAACACGGTATCAATAAAATTACCCCATTGATAATATTTTGCTTTCACCAATCTAGCACATAAACTGTCCGGTCGTTCGATTAAATTCCAAGCTTGCCTCGCCAGCAAAGCTTGGGTTAAAGAGGCGTATACCACTAAAACCAAGACCATCTTGAATTTTGGGAGCATTAAATTTTCCCATGCAATTCGATAGGCTACACATAGTAGTAGCGACCTATATCGAACTGCGCTACCGCTACTTTTTTTGTAGCAGCGTGTTTTAATCTAAACTCGCTACTGCTAAAGGATATAAAATTAAATGGAAAGCAAATAAAAAGGTAATTAAAATGAAAAAAATAGAATAAGGTGAAAGGAAAAAAATAAAATGCGAAGAAAACTAAATGAAAAAGGGGAAAAAAGAGAAAGGAGTTGCAGTAGCGTGTATCCCAGAACGCGTTGTAGCTAACGTAGCAGTAGCGCGCTTTCTGGAACGCGCTACTGCTACTTTTGACTTAACCACGGGGTTCGTCCTTCCCCACGGCCACTTCCCTCAAATCTAGCTCTCCACTCTCCCCGTCGTTGTCGCCCGTCGGCCGCCGCGCGCTCTCCGCACACCCTCTATGCCGCCCCTGATCCCAGATTCAACGCCGCCCCGCCCCGACCTCAACGCCGCCCTGGACGCCGCCCCCAACCCCGACCTCGACGCCGCCATCCGCCGCGCTCCCGAGCCCCGACCCCAACCTCAACGCCGCCTGCCCCTCCCTCGTCGCAGGCACCCGAGGTGAGCACGCCTGATCCTCCCTCTCCCCTACCTCTGCCTAAGGTTTCTTTATATTTTAATTGCATCAAATTAGTTAGGGTTCATGTAAGGGTGGAAATGAATCGGATGCGGCTCAAATGAGTTAGGGTTCATGTAAGGGTAGAAACGAATCAAATTTCTAAGATGAATCATAAAACGAGTAAAATTTGACCACTTATTTCACTTTATAGTTGGATAATTGGAATATCCGCTACCACTTTCCACCCCTAGCTTCTTCAAATTAGATGGTAATTAGGGCAGTAGTTCCTAGGTACTAATTAGTTAGTAAGAACTATGTACTAATTAGGTACTAGTTTATTTTTATTTATACTAAGTTTATTTTTAATAAGAACTAGTTGAATTAATAGAACTAGTTAGTAAGAACTTGTTGCTATTTTTAGTTAAAGCAATTTTTCCCGCATCGACGTGGACGATGCCTATCCCACATCCTCGTCGTCGAGTCGGCGGAGGACGACACCTGCTTGACCAGATGGGCCATGTCCGGGACTGGGCTCCGCCGGGGTGGTACTGGGAGGCGCTACCTACCGGGGGCGCAGGTTGGTGAGGAGCCAGCCTGTCGTTGACCCGAACCTTCTTTGGTGGCGGTCGTGTGGGCCAGTGACGGTCCAGAGGCTCGAGGACCCCGCGGAGGTGGTGCGTCACCGTGTCACTGAGGAGGACGCGCATGTCCATCGCTACTTGTTTGCGTTTGAGCACAAGTTCTCCAATATCTGGCAGGTTTTCCAGGGATCTCACTGGAGCTATGATCCCGTGATGGTTCCTTCTTTGTAGGTGTCCACCGCCCGCGCCGATACCTGTCGTCTGCTAGGGTTTTAGTTGTATTAGTGATGTTATATGAATGACACTATTCGGGATGTATTAGTGATAATATTCGACGATGTATGGACGCATGAGATGATTTACTTTTGCTTATTGAATGCATGCTAATTTAAGTTCTATAAGATATTTTGAAATGTATATCTTGTGTTGCTCAAATAGGATATGTGCTTGCCCAAGTGGCCGGTCATGTTTGCAGGTTACACCTCCGAGTGGCCTATGTTTTGCCGGAGTGTTGATTCATTTCCGTTCCGACAAATTTTAGGCGCTCGATATGTCCTATTTTAGCAAAGGTCATGCCGGATTTTTCCGTGAATTTTGGCATGACTTGTGCCAGAATATGTAGGAAATATCGAGTGCCCTGGATTTGTGTGTTGAGTATCCTGATAGTTGTCTTCGATCGATTTTCAATTAATGTTTTAACTATGAACATAGGAAATGTCTGACGACGAAAAGAATTTTGGTATTTGCAAATACTGCGAAGACGAGCACGACCTGTGTGACGGAATCTTCCTAGATGATGAGGCGCTTCAGCATCAAGCTGGACGAGAACTTCGAAGTGGATACAGTAAGTCACAACGACAAGTCTTTTTTCATAATTAAGCATGACATTTGCTTCATTTGCTTCAACTTATAATTTAAGCATGACATTAAGCATGACAAGTCTTTTTTTTACTATTTTACTAGCGTATCCCTGCCATGCAAGAGTTTTTGTATTGGATAAGATATGTTTCAGTCGTACTATGGAGGAAAAGAAAATTTACTTAAAGACCGAGCATGGTTATATTTTCCATGCAAAATTATACAATTCAGGCGACTACACCTATTTTGGATGCAAAACATGGCGAGCACTATGTAAGACTTATGCATTTGAGCCTGATATGGTTATCACCTTTGATATTCGTCCGGAAGATGATATTGAAGGTAATACCGACATCTGGGTCGATGTGCAGACACCTCCAGTTATACCATTATGTAAGTTTTTCAATCATATTTATGTCTTTGATATTGTTTATTCAAAAATAGTTGACAACTAATTTGTATTGTCAGCTTATTTCGGTGCAAGCAAACATGTCCAGTGCTTGGTAGACAGGACCCTACTACTGTCCCGGGGCTGAACTAAACTGCGAGGAGCTATGTCATTATGTTTCATGGCTTGAGGATCTTGATACTGTCGAGACAAATTTTCTTCCTGCATTTAGAAATGTTAGTACTGAAAACGTGCGACCAATAGTGTTTGTAATGAACTACGGTCACATCTATTTAGGAAGGATGGTAAGATTTTTACTATTTGTCCTCAGTGCATCTTTTCCATACATTATTTTTAAAGCTAAACTTCATTGCTAAGTATGTTACCATACGATGTTCTTCAACAGGGACTCCTGAGTGCCTTATGGGATCGAGACTAAAGGTACCATGAGTATTATTAGCTTACGGCCAAGATATCCTACAGATTACTTCAATGCATTCAAGATTAGTGACGGATGCTTAATAGTGCAAGACTGGACCAAATGTGTGATGGAGAAGCACAGAGAAATACTAGGGGGCAGCAAATAGATGCGCTACCCACGATTAGGAGACAGGTTCATCTGCATGCTCCAACTTGATCAAGGAGGAGAGCTACACATGTTTTATGTTATTTTACCTAAGAGAGATCAGCAGGAGTGATTAGCTAGCTAGAAATGAGTTTGAGGATAATGATGTGCTACATTATTACTATGATGATAAAATAGCTAGTGTTGATGGTAATGACTATGATGATTATTATTAGCTAGTGTTAGTGGTGATTAAATAAATACTGTTGATGGTAATGACTATGATGATGATTAAATAGCTTGTGCTGGCGGATTAGATTCAAGTGAAGGCAACATGTGATGCACATTGAAAGTACTGCTAGTCCAAACTAGATCAAGTTTGGATTAGTAGTATACTTTTGACATGCACCACATATTGCCTCCACTTGAACCTAATCCACCTTCATTTGACACACTGTTATGGACATAATGATGTAAACCTCTTAACTGGTATTGTACCAATATTTATACGATGGCGCATAAATACACTTAAAAATAAAAAATAAAAAAGAATACTACTAGCGATGGAGAGAAAACACGCTGCCAGTAGTTACATTAGCAGTAGCGTGGGAGTGAACAAACGCTGCAACTATTTGTCCTAGCAGTAGCGCGTGCGGGCACACGTTACTGCTAAGCAATAGCTGTAGCGCCTTATTAGTAGCGCGCCTACTCGCGCTACTAGTGAGCACAAAACCAGCGCTACTGCTAGGGTTTTCCCTAGTAGTGCACGAGTATAAGCACTGAAGTGTCTTGTGTCTTCCTTTCTCCATACCCCACCAGTAACTTTGAGCCATTTTATTCAAATCATCACAGACCTACATTGGTAGTTTGAAAATGCTCATCATGTATGTCGGGATAGCATTCGCCTCTTCTTTGATCAACACTCGTTCGCGATCGAGAACATCAATCTCTCTGACCAATCAACAAGTCTCTTGGCCAAACTGTATTGAAGGGATGGAAAATGCCCCTAACTCTTTCCCCCCTCTAGTATAGGTAGTCCCAAATATCGGTCCTCGAAATCCTGCCGCCAATGTGCAGCACATTTTTAACCACCTCCTGTACCACCAAGAGCAAGATTCTCCAAACAATATGCTGCACGTTTCCGGGTTTATTAGTTGGCCTGTCCCACGTTCATACCTATGCATCACATCATTTACAATGTTCGCATGTACTTCAAAACCTTAAAAAAAAATTAGCAATGTATCATCACCAAACAAGAGATGAGATATCCTCGGTGCCGTTGGGCAGATAGCAACCAGTATAAGACCTCTTGTTTCAATGACATCAAGAATCAAAGCCGACAAGGAATCAATCACAAATCTTATATATTTAAGAAGTTCATCCCCACTAACCAATTTATCTAAACATGCAACATGTCCACGTCAGCATCAAGCCATGTCAGCAACTCTTGGCAAACTCTCCACAATGCATGATGACATGTCAAGATGCGTTTCCTTCACAAGTGTAACAAATTAATACTGTATGTTTGATTGTTTTCACTGTATAATCTCTCTGCCCTTTCGTTTTCTTGCCTCTTCGTAGATAGATCTCCTCATCTCCGATCCATCATTAAATCTCCACCGATGCCACCCAGATTCTTCTCTCCCCTCTTTATTCGAGCCATTCTCCATACCACACGACAAGCAAGCCTCCATAGACCAGCGCTTTGGCGTCGTCCGGGAGCCCCGTCGAGCGCTTCAACCCAGCTGGGGCTATGTCGGCCCTGACGTCGACTCGGCCTCTCAGTGCATGTCAGCGTCCCTCATCAACACCACAGGCAAGGTGAGGGCTCCCTTTCCTGTCGAGCTCCTCGGATCTCACCGGATTATTAGCTAGCTTGGTTGGAACCTCTGGTTCCAAGTCGCGGAGTAGCTGAAAAAGAGGAGAGCGCCGGCCACAAGGTGTAGTTTGGCGGCTCCATCGGAGGACATGCCGGCCGGTGCCGAGCAAGTCGGAGTAGCTCCTCGATCTGTCGCCAATGTGGGAGCAGGAGATGAGATCGCTCCTGTCTTTTATTTGTTTTTTTAGATCTCCACGTCAACGTTGTTTCCTTGAAGGCATGGACATCACGTGATCTGACGGAGAATTAGATGCATATATTTGATTCTTTTTTATTGGATGGAAGAGACGTAGTATATGTGTTCTCCATGCATGATGTCTACCACTATTTAATATTTACGCATGTTCTTTTTTACTACTTCTTTTTAGTCCTTGGTATGTGGCTCGTGGTCGTGCATGTACAAATTCTAAGATGCAGGGATGTGTTGCTGCTGGATTTGTGGATATTTTTTTTCTTTGGTTTTGAAGGGCTTTATATTCTTACGGAACTATTGCACGTATGACAGTTACTATTCAAACTTTGTACGAGGTATGAATGCTGTTCTCCAGTTTTCCTCTAATTAAGTGTAGCCGGCTTGATCTGCTCCATGGTACAAAAATTGACATGTGTATAGCATTGTTCATGTCCTAATTACAGATAACTGTACCCGCAAAAAAAAGTACATAGTATAACTGAACAAGCATTCATTAGTTTTGTGGGGATTCCGGCCTTTTGTGTTGGGCTTTGTTTTTAGTGGAATACCTCGAACCAAGCTTTGGACATGTTTTGAGTGTATATGGTTTCTCCGTGTTAGTAGTGCATTTAGATTTCCCCACAATAAAGGGACAGATGTTTGATAAAAAAATAAAGCGACATATTGTAATTACGCAAATACAGATATACTCCAATATACTATTTTTTGACTTTTCATGTCATACTATGAGTGGTTCAAATAATATATATTTCGTTGTTACTATTTTTCACTCCATGGTTCTTCTCCTATACGCTCCAACAAATTCCCGCCGCAACGCGCGGGGTATTATCTAGTAGAAATAAAAATGATCACCTTGATGGAGTTCTTGTGAGGGAGAAAAACGCTCTGATAACTTCTTGTTAAACTTTACCGAGAAACTTTGCGGGCCAGTTCTTTTCGGCGATTCTTTCAGAATCACCCCCCTCCCCAGCTTCTCCCAGAATCGTCACTTCATATTTTTTTTACAATCCTATCTAGTTAAGGTCTAATTAGTTAGAATTGTAAAAAATATATGAAATAGTGATTCTCGGAGAAGCTGGGGAAGGGGACGATTATGGTAGAATCGCCCAAAAGAAGGCAGCAGGCCAACAGCCCACTAGCTAGCCCAGGAGCAGGAACCAGCAATTTCTGCCCAGTGCCCGAGATCCACACCCCCTCACCTCAAAAAAAGAAAAAGAAAAGGAAAAAAGACCACCCACACCCAAGTACTCCAAGAACCGGACGACGGCGGCGCGGCGGCCTCCCCCTTCACGGCGGCGGAGACCTTCAGGTAAGCTCTCCTCCCTGCCCCCTTCTCCGACGAGCTGCGCCGCCCCTCTCGGCCTGCTGCGCCTCTTCATCCCATGCTCTGACCACCCTGCGCCGTCCCCCCCCCCCCCCCCCCCCCCCCATCACCCACTCCCCCCTTCCTGCTGCTCCCTGCTTCTGCTCCCGGGCAACTCCCCGCCACACACGCGCGTCTGCTCCTGTTTCTTCTCGACGCCACCCCCCTCTGCTGCTCCCCGCTTCTGCTCCCGGGCCTCTCTCCCCCCATGTCTGTCCATTCAAGTTTCTGCTCGCCTTTCTCCCCAATTCATCTTCATGGAAATATATGTTATGTGGCATGTGCGACTAGTTTTTCGATGCTGCCATTCACCATACTGCTTGTCCCACTGGGCAATTTTAGGGAACCTGTTGTTGTCTCCAATAACTGGTTCCCTAAATTCAAAGCTTTTTCCATTAATCCATATCCATTATATGCTATTAAATGGCTGCTCGAATTGTTGTCTCCAATAACCGAGCTTCATACCATGGTCTCAATGATAATATCCACAGTTCCTCAAACTGGAATGGAGCAAAACATTAGTCAACATAATAACGTAGTATGCATAGCAAAAGCTTATTAAATAAAGCTGTGATCAGGCATACTACCTCTATTTCTTAATTTTGACCTGTAGGGGGCTTCCCAGTTTAACATTTTTTTCTAACTTTGATACATTTTGATTTTGAAGTTATTTAGTACATTTAGAAGTTAAATTTGTGTTACAACTTGCAATCTGGTTAGAAATTTTAGCAAACCGACAAGACTGACTGAATACTCGCCTCTATAAGATTGGTCAATTAGTTTGGAAAGGTTGGTTAGTGGACATTAATCTGGTTGCAAATCTGTTAATTTTTTGGTGCCCTGTTGTAGGACTTACTTTCTGTTTTTCTTTTTAAAAGATGGATGCCACAGCCCTTAATTATGAAAACCAGAAGTTGGTGCAGCAATTGGAAGCACAGAAGTCTGAAATGCATTTGTTGGAAGCTAAGTTCAAGGAGTTGAGGAATGAACAATCTTCTTATGACAATACTCTGATTTCCCTGGATAAGATGTGGAATCAGGTTCTTTCCTCTGAGTCATGTAAACTCTCTTTTATGGTTCTTTTCCGGTTCGTAATTCTTCTTACTAATATATGTTAATTATAGCTTGTTGATGATTTAATCCTGCTTGGAGTTCGATTTGGTGGTGGTTTGAACAATTTGCCTGCACTTGACCATGAAGAGTTGTCAGAAGGTTGCTGCCTTATTTCTTTAATTGTTCAATGTTGCTTTCTGAGATGTGCTTTTTTGTTTCAGTAGCGACCTTGCCTTAGCTGATTGTGTGTTCTTTTTTGTTGCTCAGAATCCATCGAGTTGTGTCCTTCTGATGAAATTTTT
Organism: Triticum aestivum; assembly: GCF_018294505.1. Classification (NCBI taxonomy): domain Eukaryota; kingdom Viridiplantae; phylum Streptophyta; class Magnoliopsida; order Poales; family Poaceae; genus Triticum; species Triticum aestivum. Next base: position 702,108,519 of record NC_057800.1, read on the forward strand.
CTCTTCATGCTCTTGAAGTCCAACAATTATGGAAAAAAGGGTGACAATAGCTTGTTGGAATTTGCTGAAGAAGCTCTTGCTTTGCGCCGTTCGGCAACTCTTGCTCTGATGAGGTCCCTTCAAGAGGCTATTGCTGCACAACAGGCTAGAAGTGAATATTTGTCATTAGCTTTAAATGGAGAGAAGTCAAATGAAGGTAAAGACAAAAAGTAATATCTGGCTTTTCCCCTCCATTTTTTTCAGTGCACCTTTATTATTTGCTAACTACCCATCTGCTTGAACTTAAATTATTTAATTTAGATGTTGTTGTTGCCCTTCAAAACCATAATGATCACTTGAAAGAGGTGGTTGGCAATGTCCTTGAAGCTATTTCTATCGTCGATGAGAAGCATAAAAGGTATCTGGATGAGATTGAGGCTTTCAAAAGCAGCTACTCAAAAGAATTGCAGGAAATCAAGCATCTTTCAGGTGTTAAAAAATGTCACTCCTTTCCTCATTTGATATATTTGTTAAATTTTTTTGTCTCCTGTGCATATCTGGGCATTCACAGTTATTATATTCTCCGTAGTTACCAGATTCACTAAGCCACCCTCCGAACCCCAAACCCCCAATCTCGATTGGGGTTCGAGTTTGGTGCCAATCGGTAAGGATGTGGTGACCGATCATTCAGGTGGACCATTAGATTCCGACCAAGGAGATTGAGAGAAAAATGGAAGGAATTGCAATGCAGCTATCTCATGTCGAGTAGATTGAGTTGACACCATTGGGTGCTCTCGAGTAGGTTGGCATGGTATGGGCCGCGGCTGCAGCCATAGCCGTGAACCATGTGTGGATGAGGTGAGGGAGATGGAGTCGATAGAATCCCTAAGGAAAGCTTTTTGCAATAGATCAAACAAACTGGAGGGGTGGCGCTCCATGCTCGGTAGGGTAGGCAGTCACGATGCTTATTAGGGATGGGAGTTGGTAGTTGGGACCCAGGATTGTTTATGGGCTGTGTGGGCTGACTAGGCCCATTTCTTGCTTTGCCTATTTTCCAATGCTTCTGTGTGCAGAACCATGTGCTACTTTAGTGTTTGTGCCTAAGATCTAGTGTTCACGAACCCAACCTCCGATTTGCCGAACCCTGATCTCTGATTTGCCGAACCCAACCTTCGATTCGCCGAACCCCAATCTCTGATTTGAGATCTGCCGAACCTGACCTTTGATTCGCCAAACCCCGATCTCTGATTTGCCAAACGCGACCTTCGATTCGCCGAACCCCAATCTCTGGTTTGCCGAACCTATTCTCCGATTCGTGAATCAGAGATGTACAACGCCTATTGAACCTGATACGGGCTGAGGTAGCGAATCGTGAAGCCGAATAGCAAATCGCAAATCAGGTAACAATACGCTAATGCATTTGGCTTAATTTTAAAACATACCATTTCCTTCTGTCATCTGGCTGGTCCCATTTCTTGCTTTGCCTATTTTCCAATGCTTCTGTGTGCAGAACCATGTGCTACTTTAGTGTTTGTGCCTAAGATCTAGTGTTCACGAACCCAACCTCCAATTTGCCGAACCCTGATCTCTGATTTGCCGAACCCAACCTTCGATTCGCCGAACCCCAATCTCTGATTTGAGATCTGCCGAACCTGACCTTTGATTCGCCAAACCCCGATCTCTGATTTGCCAAACGCGACCTTCGATTCGCCGAACCCCAATCTCTGGTTTGCCGAACCTATTCTCCGATTCATGAATCAGAGATGTACAACGCCTATTGAACCTGATACGGGCTGAGGTAGCGAATCGTGAAGCCGAATAGCAAATCGCAAATCAGGTAACAATACGCTAATGCATTTGGCTTAATTTTAAAACATACCATTTCCTTCTGTCATCTGGATGATTAAAAGTTGCCCCTCGCCCCCCCCCCCCCCCCCCCCCCCCCTTTTTTTTAGAACAAAGCACTGTTCTGTTGGCAAGGCGCGCAGATGCGCAGCCAGCCCAACCACATTCGAGTCTCGGCTCGCACGCATGGTGCTTAAGGTTGCCTCTTCCATTAAAAAATGCCGCCAAGGACTAGTCCTGGCTGGTCCCTTTATCTTTAAAGCTGCCCCTTTTCATAACAAACTCGGCTTTGCATTCTTGACAAGATTGACCTTGCATCACAGTTTGCATGTTTCATACGGAAATAATTTGTGGCATTAATTGTGCTAAAACATGCTGCCAATACAATTGGAAGAAATGTACTAAGACATGTTAACAGACCCTTGCCAAATAAAACAAAAAAACCTTATCTTGTTCAGTGCTTCCAAATTTTGAGCTATAAAACCTGTCAAGCTTTGATTCTAAAGCAAAGCAATCCATATTCATGTGCTTATGCAGGAGAGCTAGAGGAAACCATGGCGGAGCTTGAGGAAAGCCGACGGAAGTTGGTTATTCTCCAGTTGCAAAGGCATGGAAGTTCGCTAATGAACATGTCTGGTCCAAACGCCGTGAATGGTGCTGTTTCGGCTGATAAATCTTCAGATGAAAACATGGGCTGGGGAGATCTTAAAGATGCTGTTGACGAAGCTAAGGTACTTTTAACCAGACCGAATTCCATTGCATATATGCTTTTTATATGCCTTATCTGCTCAGCATTCATCTTATAGTATATTTTTTCCAATGGAGGGCAGACCCTTGCAGGAAACCGCCTGCTTGAACTCCATGAGACTCAAGAGGATAATCTAATACTGTCTAACCAGTTAGAAAATCTGCAGGTTGGCACCTTCTTTGTAATGGATGGCTGACATATTTGTTGTACTTTCAAGTTGTATCCTGGGTCTTCTTATTCCTATAATTTGCATTCTGGTGCTATGTGTGCAGGCTCAATTAAAAGATGATAACTATATTTTCACATCAAAACCATATACGATTCTTAGCGATCAGTTACATCATCTGAATGCTGAGATAGAACGATACAAGGGTTTGGTTGAAGTATTACAGGTAATATGCTTTTCCTCTGTTGTGCTGTTGTTTTGCAAGGTATTTTCTCTTGACCAGCTTTTCCTTTCTTTGACTTTAGAATGATAAGAACCAGTTCTTGCAAAGGGAGAAAGAAATGTATGCAAAAGGAGAATCCGTCGACAATATTAAACAATCCATTACCGCTTATGAGGCCAAAATCGAAGAACTGGAACATCAGATTCTGAAATCCATGGCTGAGAAGAATGATCTTGAGATCAAAGTTGAGGAATCATTGCAAGATTCAGGTATTGAGGCCTGACTTAGTGGCTTGCTAAATCGAGATCTGGGTTTACCTCCTTCTGCAGTGTAATATATACTTTGTTCTCAATTCCACCACTGTCTAGGTAAAAAAGACTTCAAGGATGAGATTCATGTCATGGCTGCAGCACTCTCTAAAGAGATGGAAATGATGGAGAATCAATTGAATAGATCAAAGGATGCGGCTTCTGAAGCACTTGCATTACGTGAAGAAGCTGAATAGTTTAGAACCTTGTTAGCTAAGAAGGTATGTCATTGATCTGGATCTATTGATGTTTCCAAACTGGATCTCAGTCTGCATCTGTTGCCATGTCTGTGAATGTCACTGAAACTTAACATGTTTGTACTTGGTAGTGAGATTGCCACAGTGTGTAATGAAAAATAAATCATTTATGTTTCTTCATCGTGATTCCTGTACACATTTACTCACTTTGCATTGATTTTATCTGATAGGATATTTTCTGCATTCATATATCTGACATATAGATTAAGTACAAAGAGCAAGCACCACATACCTGAACTAGTCCGTTCTTACCGTGTCATGAACTGAGTTGAACAAGGGGTTGGAAATGGAATAAGATGGATTAAGGTAGAACGACATTAGATTGAAGGGGTAACTAGTTGGGGTAGTAACACTAGAATAGTTGGTCAAGGGAAGTTTGTTTACTGATCGCCTTCTACAAAGAAGCAGAGTCATCACTTAAATAGTCGACTGCTATCACATAACCAACTCAATTTAAACCAACCGAATCTAGAATGTAGCTTGTTCTAACAGATGCACATATGTGACTTTTTTGAGAAGTTTTCCAGATGCACAAGTATCTAAAACCTAGCTCAAGCAACCACCTCTGTATGTATGCTTACTTTTCCCTATATAATATGCATAAGTGTTTATGTTTGTCATTCAAAATATATTTGTCATAAAATTTATTGTATGTCATTTTCTTGAATATTTTATCTCTAAAGTATACAAAAAGTAATAGTTAATTAGGTGTATCAGAGACTGTCTGATCTCCAAAATGACAAGTGAAGAGAAGGTTATATTATCTTCAGGTTATCTCTGCTTTATTAAAGCTGGGTGATTATGTACAAAAACAGGATTAACTCAATACTCTAGGGTATACTCATGTGTACTTTGATGCTGTTATATGCTTGCATTGTTACATGTTTTTAGGATCATTATTAGATCTTCAAACAATATTATTCACAAACTATTTCCGTAGAGTTTATCTTCTGAACTATACCTGAGAAATTCTGAATAGACCTCCAGCGTAATCGAAACATATGATGGAAGTATCTCCAATTTTCAGATCAGTGAACAGAAGGAAATATCTGATAGATACAACACACAAGTCTCCGAGATCAAGTCCCTCAAAGAATTGGTATGGTATCATGAAAATCTCTCGTCTTCTAATTGTGCTGACAGCCTGAGATATATTTGTGTTCTCTGAAAGTGTTTGCGTTTCCCTTCACCATGGTTCTCTCAGCTCAGAGAAATTTTCGAGTTATTACACAAGCAATTATATCTGATTTGTTATTACTTATTAGCGTAGACTCACCCAATAACTGGCCAAAGAAGCAACTTGGAGAGCAAGTAGCTTGGGCCTTAAGCCAATTATATATAAGGAAATATAAAATTAGTAACGTTAGGGTGAGATGTGATCAAATAAGGTTACATCCATCAAGATTACTCCTTGCTATCTCTATGTCCGTTAGGGTACATGCTACCTGTGAAGATTTAGTCCTTGCTCTCTATAACAAAGTCATTCTTTAAGAAGAGATAGCATGCACCATTAGGTTACTCCTACTTGTCATTAAATAAGGTTAGATCTGTCAAGATTAGTCCGTGCTTGATACCTGGTTTCTGAAAATATATTATGGATTAACAGTTAGTTCTTAGTCTTTCAAGCATTGGTGTATATTCAGCTTTTGCAACTAGCTACCTGAAATTGTTGTTATTTTCTAACTGTGGGCAAACAAATATCTTGTAGTGAATATGTAAGTAACAGTATGGGCCCTTAAATTTTAAAGAATTATGGGCAAACAAACTCTGGTAGTGAATATGCAACTAAGAGAGGTTACATATATGAGCCTAAATGTAAAAATCTTCCATTTTCTGAAGAAAAACAAGGAAGTATTGCCCTTCGATGGTCCGAAGCCAAGCTCTTGCAACTTTGCACCGTGTCAGGATTGCCATTCATGGTTTCTGAATGAAATTTCAACAGATTGGGACGTTGCAAAAGGAAAATCAGGAGTTAGAATTTATTGTGGATATGTATGGGAAAGAATGTTCTGAGTCGAGGTATGACTTGATTGTTATCGTTATCACTTATCAGTTGTGTTGATTTTTGATGATTGTGACTTGTGCTATTCTCTTAGATGATCTCATAGTCCTCCGCCAGATTCTTGAAATTCTCTGTTAGAAACTGTTTTCTACTTACTTGGGATTTACAGTTTACCACACCTTGGGAACAAGAGATAAAGTTGACACATCCCTTTATGATTCTTAAAGTTCGATCATTCAATGCATTTTTTCTTCTAAATAAACATGTTCTGCTGCATGCCTGAAAGAAGTCCATCTTTACTCTAATCCTCAATTTCAGCTATATACTATACATATGAAAATTTGCAGTCAGTTAAATCTATCAAGTTGTTAAAACATGTGATTGTTAAGCTTCATGCAGCCAATGCAACTAAAAGTCTGAACTGATGGAAAGGGCTAGGCAATCTGCATACACACTTCAACACCCCCTCTCACGTGTGACACGGGAAGTCAACACATGAATAGACTGAGAGGTATGGCTCAAGAGGCCTATACATGGACACAGAGGGAGACTATACATGGACTTGAACTCGAGACCTTAGGCTCCGATACCATGTTAAGCTTCATGCACTAGCCAACGCAACCAAAAGTCCAAAATGATGGAAAAGGCTTGGCAATCCAGTTTTAATTTGGATGCAATCTGCTAACACTAGCTGACATAGGTTATGTGGCATTTGTAAATGCCGAAAGAAAAATATACTACTTTAGATTTCTGAAAATAAAGTGTTCAAAACGGCAAGGAATAAAAATCATATAAGCTAAGAACTCAACAAATGAAAAAAAACATAGGTTGGTTACTTCTACGCTTTCCTCCATTACCAAATACCCATTGATTTCCCCTTTTAAAACGATCCATAGAATGATAGTCAATTCACGGCTTTCATCAATTTTACATACTAATATAATTTTCTTCATTCGTTAGATTCTTATTTTACACTACTGCTAGGACAATTACAGAGATCAAGGAATCAGAAAATCGAGCTCGCAAGCAGGCTGAATATTTGAGAACTAGTCTAGAGGAGCATAGTCTTGAGCTTCGTGTAAAAGCAGCAAATGAAGCCGAAACTGCATGCCAGCGAAGGCTTTGCATTGCTGAAGCAGAACTGGAAGAGTTAAGGACCGATGTAGATGCATCTGAAAGGTCAGTTATCTTCTCCTAGTGACAATTCGATGTGTGTTCTCAAGTTTACTGGGACTGAAATAGTTCTCCAGTTTACTTGGATTGCTATTTCAAACGAGTTTTCCGTCGAGGGGACCAGGATGTTAATTATTGCAGTTGTTTCATCCTGGTTGCTGCTATTAATGACGTGAAAGGTATTGAGTGTGTTAAATACATACTTTGTTCGACCGGAATTAGTTGATGTTGTTCAAACGGATGTATCTAGCATCGAAATACGTCTAGATACATCTGTTTGAACATTAATTAATTCTGGACGGAGGCAGTACTGTTTAATAACAGTTAACATAGTCCTTTATAGGTTTTAAAACCACCCATTTTGCCGCTTAATGGCTAATACAACCCATACTTGCTCACAATTTCCATTGGAAATCCGAGCATATACACCTTGTTCCTAAATTCCATTTACTAAATTATTGACAAACTCATAGGCTCAAAATGCAAAAACAAACTGGACTTTTTTTTTGTTGCAGCTATAAACCAGCCCAGGTGAAATCAGAACTGGCTAGGTTCCAGTTTAACTCCTGCAACTGGTTCCTGCATCTGCTAGTAATACATATATTTTGTGCCTTCTTGTCCTGTTTGGCCCACTAGGTTAAAACCTAATTAGATCTCAATAATCGCCATCTTGCTATCAAGTATTATCCAACTAGTTCTAGTGATCAGTATAAACGAGCTTTTATATTTTCTTGGCACAACTTTTTTGTGACAGCTGGCCGTATATGTTATGTTTGTGAACCATTAGATATTTTATTGTTCAATGAGGACATGGTATTCCGTATCACCTCCGCAGCTTCATCCCTTGTATGATCTGTTTTGCAGAGATGTACTGGAACTCAAGGAGGCAATAAGAATTAAAGAAGCGGAAGGAGATGCTTATATCTCTGAAATTGAGGTTAGCTCATTTTTAGTTTTCTTATCAGCAGTTTTTGTTTGTTTGTGTGTGCGAGTGTGTTTGAAAGCAAATGATGCTGTCACTGCAGATAATTGGTCAAGCATATGAAGACATGCAGACACAAAACCAGCATCTTCTTCAATAGGTTGCCGACAGAGATGATTTTAACATAAAGGTGCGTATCTGATACCAAGGGCAGCTCTTCGCTGCCAGCTTGCTGGGCTTTCTGTGGTGGAATCCGTGCTTCTGTCTCACGGGCGTTTCCCCTTTGCTGTCGGCATGGCACCCCCCTCAATATAGCAACACGCCACTAGGATCCTGTTACATGCTCCATGTGCACAAGCATGGTGACAGCTGCGGCTCTTGGGCTAGGTGGCCTGGTGTATTTCTCTTTTCCCTTTTCCATCTCTATCTATTAGATAGTTACTCCAGTTACTGCTACTTGTTGATTCATATAGCGTGTCCTTGCAGCACGTATCTAGCACCTAGATACTGGGGCAGTAGTCCAGTGCATCACCTTGCCTTATCACCTTATTAACCATGCACTTTAACCCCACATCATTTATACTCTGTTGAATTGCCAGAAGAAACACTGTTTGCTTTTCTTGTTGGTTCCCATCAGTAACTTGTTTCTCATCTAACAGCTAGTATCAGATAGTGTGAAGACAAAGCAAGCCTCTGCTTCCCTTCTCTCTGAAAAGCATTTGTTACAGAAGCAACTCCATCAGGTTAACAGCTCACTGGAGTCATCTAAACAAAAACTCTCCCGTGGTGAAGAGCAGGTAATCTCTGACTCATGCCCTATGTGTTATTTACGGTTCAATTTGCTGTCTGCCAACAGTAATTGAAAATCACGTCGAAGTGAATATTTATTGTATTAAAAAATATATTCTGTGTGTGTGTGTGTGTGTGTGTGTGTGTGTGTGTGTTTACCACTGAGCTGGTTTTGAAGTGTCTTTATTTGAATAAACCTTACAGATGAAAGCCTATGTCGCACAAGCTATAAAAACTTCTTCAGAGAACAGGCATCATGCAATTACCATTGAAAAGACTCTGCTGGAGGTATCTGACGCAGAGAAGGAGCTCAAGTGGCTTCGGTCCGCCGTTGGATCCTCTGAGAAAGAATATGAGCAAAACCAGAAAAAAATAGCTGAGCTCAGAACGGAGCTGGAACGTGAGAGGTTAGGCTTGCTGGTGTGGTGTTAATTTTTGGTTCCAAGTTTGTCTTGCTGTTCTGCCACCAGGGCTTGTTACATTCTTTTGCTATTTTATAGAAGCGAGAAGAGAAAGCTTGAGGAAGCATACGAGGAGGTTAAGAATGAAGTCATGGAGCTGACATCTGAGAACGAAGAAGCTACTATCCAGAAGCTCCAGGACGAGATAAAAGACTCCAAGGCTATTCTCAAGTGTGGCGTGTGCTTTGACCGGCTGAAAGAGGTAACTCACTGTTAACTGAATCGCACAGCCTTATTTTTGAATTATGCGGATTTGTACGTGACTCAAGATTTTAGAAGCTGAGATACATTTATTTCCATTCCCATTTCACCAGATTTACATTTTATCTGTGTAAAGCTCCTAAATTTGTGACCACCTACAGCTGATGTTCCTTGTTTGGTCGTTGGCAGGTTGTGATCACCAAATGCTTCCACCTGTTCTGCTCGACCTGTATCCAGAGGAACCTCGAGCTACGCCACCGGAAGTGCCCAGGCTGCGGCACCCCTTTCGGGCAAAACGACGTGCGAGAGGTGAAGATCTGAAGTCTCAGCGAGGCTGGCTTGGATGACCTGGTACCCTTGGACAGCAGACAGCACCAACCTGCTCTCCGTGCTTGTCTCTTGTAGATATGTAATAGTTTCCGGTTTTCTCATGGGGGCGCTTAGATCCAGCAAAGAAGTAAAAATATAACCCTTTAAGAAAGCGCGCGAACGTGCTCCAGCGGATTGTATGTGCGCAATGGCCTCCCAACTGTTGATCCACCGTGAAAAACCAGCTGTGTGCCATGCAGATGTCGGAAAATACTGAAGTCAAAAAAGTTTGTTGTAACTTCATTGCCTGTGTGATTTTTGTTTGTCTGATGTTCTTTTCCCAGCGAGTCCGAGTGTGCCAGATTCGCCACTCTTGACTCGCCTCTACTTGAGGCCATTGCAATGATGGTTTGACGTGAGTTAATTAGGAGAAATAAATAAGAAATGAATAGAAGGTGAAGTTTGTTTCTGCCTTCAAAAAGGTTCGTCTGGTAGGACATGATGAACATGGATAATAAGCAACAGTTGTTTCTGCAAAGCTGCTCTTGCTGGAGTTGAGAGGCTCATGTCCTGCTGCAGAATAAATATACGTATATGAAGATGAGCCAGTTTGACGGGCAAGTCATTCATAACTATTTGGCCAGCTAATACAGTCAAATTAAGCATAATCAAACTAGCAACCTTATCCTTATTTAGACACCACTGACGATCGAGTGTCACATGTATTACCCTGAGTAGTGATCAGAGTACAAAACTACGCATGTAGTTCCTTTCAGGAGGCTTTCATCACAATTTGTATTAAGCTTTGGAAAACTATAAGCAGGAGGCAACCAACCACCTCTATCCAGATGTTGCTTCGTGTTGTTGGCTCCTTCCAGTATTTGTTTTACTTTCATGTCTTTCTCTTCAGTTTATATCTGGAATATCCATTTCTGAGCCCGGGCTCATCTGCACCTGGTGAACAGTAAATCCAAAAGAAGAAAAGAACTGATTTTTTTCCTGGAAGATGTTTCAGTGCGTGAAGTCCATGTCAATTTCCAATGCGTTCGGACATGTAAGTAGCTCCAAAAAACAGTCCGAAAAGTATATGAACAGTAAATTATTTGACGGACCCCAAATTTGTCTTATTTGCTGAGAGTTACTAAGATATCCAAACGTGCTGAAAATTGGCACGAATCTCATGCACTGAAACATCTTCCATGAAAATTCAGTTTTCTGTACCATGCATTATCTCCATCCGTGAGTTTTTTCCCTGTTTGATAAATGTAGATACTGGCAAATTTTGTTTGTTTCTGCGTGGTTACAGTTTACATTGTCTGTGGAATATACAAGTTTAACACCCAGATTATTATGTTACCATATTTCTATGTTCTGGAAGGCAAAAAGTATCTTGATCCCAAACTGTGTTATCTGCTCTCTGTTGCTATGTTTCAGTTTTTCTACTTGAGATGACTGACTGATTGCACACGGCCAATTTATGAGTAACCATGAAGAAAACTAGCATGTCCATGTAAGGAGGACGCCAGCCAGCTTTTGATCTGACCGTGAGCAACTTGCTCAATCGTTCGTCTTGAGTTAATTAACAACAGGATCATCAGCGCTGGAGTTGGCCATCTGTTTGATAAGAGTAAACGGTGACCCTGATTAATCATTGGGTCCACATTCAGTCAACAGGTGAGCACACACGCAAATATCCACTGATGAGCACATCTAGCTCCAGCAGATGACATTAGAGATGTGATCTCAAAGTTTTCATAGTTGACTTTGAGATATATATCCTCGTGTGATGTATCAGATGGTAAAATCCAAACCAGGTTCGTGCCAGCACCACCGATATGATCATCTTGTCGAAGCAAAGCTCAGCGTAATCCTATACCACCATTGATGCCTGTACTAATTGAGTAAATCAACCTGTTGTACCCTTGATTTGCATGATTTACTACTTTATCATCATGTGCAGGTGCATGCTTACTCGAGTGGATGATCGATCAAGAGGTGCATCCTTCCACGGGTGAAGTAAACGACATCCTAGTTAAATTAACTCCGGAGTGAAGTAAACGAACGCCTAGCTAGACTAACCCTTACCATGATGAAGGTATGATTACTGAAGAAATGATATGCTGGAATGAGAGTACGTATTCATTATTTAGGTACTCAAATGTGTCCTGACTACACACAGAATAATGCTAGTGTACTTCTTTTTGTGTATCTTTCTCGTTATGTGATTTGTGTAAGCATTAAGTTTACGTCTTGATATTAAAACTTCATATATACATTCGATGCATTGCTCTAGACATTTAAACAAATGGTGGTAGTGCGTGCATATCTAGGAGTATGCAGTACTCTAGACATTTAAACAAGTATCCACTGATCGATTGAGAGAACGTCCCTTTAGAAGTTGACATTTGCAGGAGCGGACGACCTCGAAGTTCTCGTGATTGATTTTCATGTTTATGCATGGCATGTTGGATGTGCTTATCCATGTAGACGTGCTTATCCATGTCGACGTGCTTAAGGATCCCAGGGATGCATGTGAGAATCAGGATAATACGGTTGGACGCACGGTGACCGGCGAGCAATGCAACAATGTGACTAATTAATTAAAGCATCTGGTTTATGATAGTAGTAATACACTAGACTTTGATTAACATTTCTGGGCAAAGAAGCCATGTGTTTTTGTAGCACTGCAGGCACTTGCTTTACCGGCATACTTATTTTTTTTTGCTAATTTACAGTTAATTGCAGCAACGTCTCGGTACCGACGTAGGAGAGCAACGCATACTTTGGAATAATTAGACAACCACAATTAAAAGACTTGTCTACTTAAAAAATTGAAGTCCAAAGTTCTAAAACTAACTCTCCAGTCTAACAAGTGGATATCATGCAAAAATGACAATGTAATAAAAATAAAATTTGTTTGCACAAATTTTTAAAAAATCCTCTGATTATTATATTACAGTACTTCTAAGATCTGAAACTGGCGAAAAGTATCTTGATCTCAAACTGTATTATCTGTTTTTGTTGCAGGGTGTCTTCTACCTGAGATGAATGACTGATTGCACACGGCCAATGTATGAAGAAAATTAACATGTGCATGTAAGAAGGATACCAGCCAGCTTTTAATTTGACCCTGAACATCAATCAATCGCCTTAAGTTAATGGTAACTACAAGTTTTCACAGTAAAATGTTCATGCATGCTTCAGTTTAATTCCTGGTCTCGCTCCATGCGCTTGCCGGCATCCGCAACGAGCGGACTATGCTCTTGCCGGTGATGATTCACGGTGAGCGCCTGGTGGCCCTCCTGGATACAGGCTCCATGCATAACTCCCTGCCCGAGGCTACCATGCGGTGCTTAGCGCTTCAGCCGACGGGCAGGGAGCAACTTCGGGTCACGGTGGCTAACGGCGACCGCCTCCGGTCCCATGGGCTGGTGCAGAACGTGCCCATCATCATCGGCGACGAGCACTTCACTATCACGTGCACTGGCATTGACTTGGGCTGCTTCGACTTCATCCTCGGCGTCGACTTCTTGCGGACCCTCGGTCCCATCCTCTGGGACTTCGACGCTGTGACGATGAACTTCTGGCGCCTAGGTCGCCGTGTCCGGTGGGAGGGCGTGGTTGGCGCCTCACCAGTGACGCCGCAGTTGCAGCTGGCCGCGACCGCTGCCGAACCCGAGCACCCACTGTTGGATCACCTCCTGCAGTAGCACCGCGACCTCTTCGACGAGCCTCAAGGCCTTCCGCCAGCTTGGGTGTATGATCACTGCATTCATCTCCTGCCGGGCACGACGCCGATTGCAGTGTGCCCCTACCGCTATCCCCAGTTGCAGAAGGACAAGCTAGAGCAGCAGTGTGTGATCATGCTCGCCTTGGGCATCATCCGGATCTCCACGTCGCCGTTTTTGGCGCCGTTCCTCCTCGTCCGCAAGTCGGATGGCACGTGGCGCTTCTGCATCGACTACCGCGCCCTTAATGCCCTGACACTCAAGGACAAGCTTCCTATCCCGGTGGTCGACGAGCTTCTGGACGAGCTACATAGGGCGCGCTTCTTCACCAAGCTCGACCTCCGATCAGGCTACCACTAGGTGCGGATGCACCCGGACGATGTTGCCAAGACGACGTTTCAGACTCATCACGGCCACTTCGAGTTCTTGATGATGCCTCTTGGCCTCTCCAACACCTCGGCGGCCTTCCAGGCTTTGATGAACGACATCCTCCGCCCCTACTTGCGTCGGTTTGTGCTCGTTTTCTTTGATGACATTCTTATCTACAGCGCCTCGTGGGCGGAGCACCTTCAGCACGTCGCCATCGTCTTCAACGAGCTTCGAGCACACCATCTTCATCTTAAGCGCTTGAAGTGCTCGTTCGGGACACCTTCAGCTCGGCCACGTCATCTCGCTCGAGGGGGTTGCTATGGACGCCGACAAGGTGGCGACCATCGCGGCCTGGCTGACACTGCACTCACTGCGAGCTCTTCGTGGCTTGCTGGGCCTCGCGGGGTATTACCGGAAATTTATTCGGGAGTTCGGCCTCACCGCGTCCCCGCTCACGCACTTGCTGCGTCGCGACGCCTTTGCCTGGGATGCGGAGGCGACATCGACATTCAAGGCTCTCACAGGGGCCCTCACAACGGGTCCAGTTCTTCAGATGCCTGACTTTCACTGCTCGTTCGTCATGGACTGCGACGCCTCCGGTGTGGGCTTTGGTGCCGTCCTTCATCAGGGCAATGGACCACACGCGTTCTTCAGCAGGCCCTTTGTCGCGCGCCATCTTAAGCTCGCGGCCTATGAGAGGGAGCTCATTGGCTTGGTGCAGGTCGTGCGCCATTGGCGGCCCTATCTTTGGGGCCGGTCGTTCCGGATTCGCACGGATCACTACAGCCTCAAGTTCTTAATTATTGGACCAGAGGCTGTCTACCGTGCCGCAGCACCAGTGGATCAACAAGCTCTTTGGCTTCGACTTCACCATCGAGTATCGTCCGGGCCGCCTTAACACCATGGACGACGCCTTGTCCCGCCGCCACACCTACCACGACGCAGCCGTCGGCAACTCCGATGGGGCGGCGCTCTGCATCCGCTCCAGGCCCTCCTTCGCCCTCTCTGCTGACATCCGCAGGGCCACCGCGATCGCGCCGGATGCTCAGCTCCTTCGGCAGCGCCTGGATGACGGCGACCTGGAGGAGCTGTGGCGTCTAGTGGATGGCTTGCTCCTGCATGGGCGCCGTCTCTTCGTGCCGGACCACATTGACCTCCGTCACTAGGTTCTGCTGCTGGCACACTCGGACGGCCACGAGAATGTGTAGAAGACCCTCCACCGTCTCCGCGCCGACTTCTACATCCCCGGTGATCGGGCCCTGGTCCGGGACTGGGTTCGGTCTTGTGTGACGTGCCAGCGCAACAAGACGGAGATAATGCGGCCGGCTGGTCTGCTACAACCCTTGGAGGTGCCCTCTCAGGTCTGGGCTGATATCTCCATGGACTGCATCGAGGGCCTCCCCAAGGTGGGCGGCAAGTTCGTCATCTTCATGGTGGTCGACCGCTTCTCCAAGTACGCGCACTTCATCGTGCTCGGGCATCCCTACAATGCCGCATCCGTGGCCCGTGCCTTCTTCGACAACATTGTCCGCCTCCACGGGTTTCCCTCTTCGATTGTCAATGACCGGGACCCTGTGTTCATGGGGCATGTCTGGCGCGGTCTCTTCCGGATGGCGGGCGTGAAGCTTCGCCTGAGCACGGCCTTCCATCCTCAGACGGACGGCCAATCCGAGGTGGTCAACAAGGTGATTGCCATGTATTTGCGTTGTGTCATAGGTGACTATCCTCGCGCTTGGGTGGACTAGCTTGCATGGGCGGAGTACTGCTACAACACCTCTTATCACTCCGCCCTGAGTGCCACGCCGTTCGAGGTGGTCTATGGCCGACCGCCCCCGCCCATCCTGCCGGTTGACCCAGAGACGGCTCAAGCGGAGGCAGCGGGCGACCTTCTTCGCAGCCGCGATGAGATGCTTGCAGAGGTGCGACAATGTTGGAAATATGCCCTAGAGGCAATAATAAAATGATTATTATATTTCCTTGTTTATGATAATTGTCTATTATTCATGCTATAATTGTATTATCCGGAAATTGTAATACATGTGTGAATGCATAGACCACAATGTGTCCCTAGTGAGCCTCTAGTTGACTAGCTCGTTGATCAACAGATAGTCATGGTTTCCTGGCTATGGACATGGGGATGTCATTGATAACGGGATCACATCATCAGGAGAATGATGTAATGGACAAGACCCAAACCTAAGCATAGCACAAAGATCGTGTAGTTCGTTTGCTGTAGCTTTTCTGGATGTCAAGTATCATTTCCTTAGACCATGAGATTGTGCAACTCCCGGATACCGTAGGAGTGCCTTGGGTGTGCCAAACGTCACAACGTAACTGGGTGACTATAAAGGTACATTACAGGTATCTCCGAAAGTGTCTGTTGGGTTGGCACGAATCGAGACTGGGATTTGTCACTCCGTATGACGAAGAGGTATCTCTGGGCCCACTCGGTAATGCATCATCATAATGAGCTCAATGTGATCAAGTGATTGATCACGAGATCATGCATTACGGTAGAGTAAAGTGACTTGCCGGTAACGAGACTGAACAAGGTATTGGGATACCGACGATCGAGTCTCGGGCAAGTAACGTACCGATTGACAAAGGGAATTGAGTACGGGATTGATTAGGTCCTCGACATCGTGGTTCATCCGATGAGATCATCGAGGAGCATGTGGGAGCCAACATGGGTATCCAGATCCCGTTGTTGGTTATTGACCAGAGAGTCGTCTCGGTCATGTCTGCTTGTCTCCCGAACCCGTAGGGTCTACACACTTAAGGTTCGGTGACGCTAGGGTTGTATAGATATGAGTATGCAGTAATCCGAAAGTTGTTCGGAGTCCCGGATGAGATCCTGGACGTCACGAGGAGTTCCGGAATTGTCCGGAGATGAAGAATTATATATAGGAAGTGTAGTTTCGGCCATCGGGAAAGTTTCGGGGTCACCGGTATTGTACCGGGACCACCGGATGGGTCCCGGGGGTCCACCAGGTGGGGCCACCCATCCCAGAGGGCCCCATGGGCTGAAGTGGGGAGGAGAACCAGCCCATAGTGGGCTGGTGCACCCCCCTTGGGCCCCCCATGCGCCTAGGGTTGGGAACCCTAGGGGAGGGGGCGCCTCCACTTGCCTTGGGGGGTACTCCACCCCTTGGCCGCCGCCCCCCTAGGAGATCCCATCTCCTAGGGCCGGCGCACCCCCCTAGGGGGCCTATATAAAGGGGGGGAGGGAGGGCAGTCGCACCTCAAGCCTTGGCGCCTCCCTCTCCCCTGCTACACCTCTCCCTCTCGCAGAAGCTCGGCGAAGCCCTGCTGCGATCACCGCTGCATCCACCACCACGTCGTCGTGCTGCTGGATCTTCATCAACCTCTCCTTTCCCCTTGCTGGATCAAGAAGGAGGAGACGTCATCCGCTCCGTACGTGTGTTGAACGCGGAGGTGCCGTCCGTTCGGCACTTGGTCATCGGTGATTTGGATCACGGCGAGTACGACTCCATCATCCCCGTTCTCTTGAGCGCTTCCGCTCGCGATCTACAAGGGTATGTAGATGAACTCTCCTCTCGTTGCTAGTTGACTCCATAGATTGATCTTGGTGAAACATAGAATTTTTTTTTGTTTTCTGCTACGATCCCCAACAGTGGCATCATGAGCTAGGTTTATGCGTAGTTACTATGCACGAGTAGAACACAAAGTAGTTGTGGGCGTCGATATTGTCAATTTTCTTGCCGTTACTAGTCTTATCTTGATTCGGCGGCATCGTGGGATGAAGTGGCCCGGACCAACCTTACACGTACGCTTACGTGAGACCGGTTCCACCGATTGACATGCACTAGTTGCATAAGGTGGCTGGCGGGTGTCTGTCTCTCCCACTTTAGTCGGATCGGATTCGATGAACAGGGTCCTTATGAAGGGTAAATAGAAATTGGCAATTCACGTTGTGGTTTTGGCGTAGGTAAGAAACGTTCTTGCTAGAAACCTATAACAGCCACGTAAAAACTTGCAACAACAATTAGAGGACGTCTAACTTGTTTTTGCAGCAAGTGTTTTGTGATGTGATATGGCCAAAAGTTGTGATGAATGATGAATGATATATGTGATGTATGAGATTGATCATGTACTTGTAATAGGGATCACGACTTGCATGTCGATGAGTATGACAACCGGCAGGAGCCATAGGAGTTGTCTTTATTTATTTATGACCTGCGTGTCAACATAAACGTCATGTAATTACTTTACTTTATTGCTAAAGCGCTAGCCATAGTAGTAGAAGTAATAGTTGGCGAGCAACTTCATGGAGACACGATGATGGAGATCATGATGATGGAGATCATGGTGTCATGCCGGTGACAAGATGATCATGGAGCCCCAAGATGGAGATCAAATGAGCTATATGATATTGGCCATATCATGTC